>NW_014570094.1:0-956 GCF_001313835.1 Polistes canadensis
TAAAAAGAGATTTGATGTATTGATTACTTTTATTCAACTAGAAAGAGATATGATATATTTGGTACTTCTATTCAAATGGAAAGTAATTATTTAAGCTAAGTACTTTTTTTTAAATATAACAATATTAGAAGACTTACTTTCATTCAAAAAGAAAACGATTTGCTAAGTTCAGTTTTTTCATCCCAATACTAAGAGATATGATAAGATTAGTACATTTACTCATATGGAAAGAGACTTGAGGAGTTGAGTGCTTTTAGTTACAAAGAAAGAGATTTAATGAATTTAGTACTTTTATTTCAATAGTAAGAGATTTAATTAGTTAAATAACTTATTTAAACAAAATGAGATTTTATCAGATAAGTACTTTCATTCAAGCGGAAAGAGATTTAAAGAGTAAAGTACTTTTATTCAAAAGAAAAGAGATTTAATAAGTTATGTTTAGAACGTCGGGGTTGCTTTGGGGATGCATCAGGGATGGTACGTCAGGGTTTCTTTAGGGATGCGTAAGGGTCTGAACGTCGGGGTTGCTTTCGGGATGCGTCAGGGTTGGAACATCACGGTTGCTTTTAGGATGCGTGAGGTTGGGAACGTCAGCGTTGCTTTAGGGATGCTTCAGTGTTAGAACGTCAAGGTTGCTTTAGGGATGCGTCAGGGTAGAGGCGTCAGGGTTTCTATAGGGTTGGAACGTCAGGGTTGCTTTAGAAGTGCGTCAGAGTTGGAACGTCAGGGTTGCCATAGGGATGCGTCAGTCTATGGAAGTCGGGGTTCCTTTAGGGATTCGTCAGGGTGGGAACGTCGGGGTTGCTTTACGGATGCGTCAGGGTTAGAACGTCGGGGTCGCTTAAAGGATGCGTCAAAGTTTGAACGTCAGGATTGCTTTAGGGATGTGTGAGGGTTGGAACATCGGCGTTGCTTTAGAGATGCGTCAGGGTTGGAACGTCAGGGTTGCTTTAGGG
>NW_014570094.1:1441-12135 GCF_001313835.1 Polistes canadensis
CAGGGTTGGAACGTCAGGGTTGCTTTAGGGTTAGAGCGTCAAGGTTGCGTTAAGAATTTGTCAAGGTTAGTACATCAGGGTTTCTTTTAGGATGCGTCAGGGTTGAAACGTTGGGGTGGCTATAGGGATGCGTCAGGTTTGGAACATCATGGATACTTTGGAAATGCGTCAGGGTTAGAACGGCGGGGTTGCTTTAGGGATGCGTCAGGGTTGGAATTTCGGGGTTGCTTTAAGAATGCGTCAAAGTTAGAACGTCGGTGTTGCTTTAGGGATGCGTCAGGGTAGAAACGTCGGGGTTGCTTTACGGATGCGTCAGGGTTGGAACGTAGGGTTGCTTTAGGGATGCGTCAGGGTTAGAACGTCGGGGTGGCTTTATAGATGCGTCAGGGTGGGAACGTCGAGGTGTTTTTGGGGATTCGTTAAGGTGGGAACGTCGGGGTTTCTTTGAGGATGCTTTAGTGTTAGAACGTCGGGGTTGCTTTAGGGATGCGTCAGGGTAGGGGCGTCAGGGTTTCTATAGAGTGGGAACGTCAGGGTTGCTTTAGAAGTGCGTCAGAGTTCGAACGTCAGGGTTGGTATAGGGATGCGTTAGTCTTTGGAAGTCAGGGTTCCTTTAGGGATTCGTCAGGGTTGGAACGTCGGGTTTGCTTTACGGATGCGTCAGGGTGGGAACGTCGGGATTGCTTTAGGGATGCGTCAGTGTTTGAACGTCAGGATTGCTTTAGGGATGTGTGAGGGTTGGAACATCGGCGTTGCTTTAGAGATGCATCAGGGTTGGAACGTCGGGGTTTCTACAGGGTTGGAACGTAAGGGTTTCTTTAGAAGTGCGTCATAGTTGGAACGTCAGGGTTGCTATATGGATGCGTCAGTCTTTGAAAGTCAGGGTTCCTTTAGAGTTTCGTCAGGGTTGGAACGTCGGGGTTGCTTTACGGATGCGTCCGGGTTGGAACGTCGGGTTGCTTTAGGGATGCGTCAGGGTTTGAACGTCAGAATTGCTTTAGGGATGTGTGAGTGTTGGAACATCAACGTTGCTTTAGGTATGCGTCAGGGTTAGAACGTCGGGGTTGCTTTGGGGATGCGTCAGGGTTAGAACATCGGGGTTGCTTTGGGAATGCGTTAGGGTTATAACGTCATGATTGCTTTCAGGATGCGTCAGGGTTGGAACGTCGGGGTTGCTTTAGGTTTGAAACGTCGGGAATGCTTTAATGATTTGTCATAATTAGAACATTAAGGTTGCTTTGTGGATCCTTCAGGGTTGGAACGTCTGGGTTGCCTTCAGGATGCGTCAGGGTGAGAACGTCGGGGTTGCTTTGGGGATGAGTTAGGGTTATAACGTCGGGGTTGCCTTCAGGATGCGTCAAGATGGGAACGTCAGGGCTGCTTTGGGGATGCGTCAGTGTTGGAACGTCGGGTTTGCTTTAGGCATGCGTTAGTGTTAGAACGTCGAGAATGCTTTCGGGATTCGTCAGGGTTTGAACTTCAGGGTTGCATTAGTGTTAGAGCGTCGGGGTTGCGTTAAGAATGTGTCAAGGTTGGTACATCAGGATTTCTTTTAGGATGCGTCAGGGTTGGAACGTCGGGGTTGCTATAAGGATTCGTCAGGTTAGGAACATCATGGTTACTATAGGAATGCGTCAGGGTAGGAACATCAAGGCTGCTTTTCGGATCCGTCAGGGTTGGAACGTCGCGGTTGCCTTCAGGATGTGTCATAATTGGAACGTCGGGGCAGCTTTGGGTATGCGTCAGGGTTGAAACGTCAGGGTGGCTTTTGGAATACGTCAAAGTTGATTTAATGATGCGTCAGGGTTGGAACGTCGGAGTCGTTTTAGGGATGCGTCAGGGTAGGAACGTCAGGGGTGCTTTGGGTGTTCGTCAGGGTTAGAACGTCAGGGTTGCTTTAGGGTTTAGACGTCAGTAGTTCTTTGTGGATGCGTCAGGGTTGGAACGTCGCGGTGGCTTTAAAGATGCGACAGGGTTGGAACGTCGGGGTTGCCTTCAGGATGCGTCTTAATTGGAACGTCGGGGCTGCTTTGGGTATGCGTCAGGGTTGGAACGTCAGGGTTGCTTTTAAGATACGTCAGGGTTGCTTTAAGGATGCGACAGGGCTGGAACGTCGGAGTCGCTTTAGGGATGCGTCAGGGTTGGAACATCATGGTTGCTTTGGGGATGCGTCAGGGTTTGAACATCATGGTTGCTTTAGGGATGCGTCAGGGTTAGAACGTCGGGGTGGCTTTAGAGAACCGTCACTGTTGGAACGTCGGAGTTACTTTGGGGTTGCGTTAGGGTGGGAACATCAGGGTTGCCTTAGGGATGTGTCTGGGCTGGAACGTCGGGGTCGCTTTAGGGATGCGCCATGTTTGGAACGTCGGAATTGATTTAGGGATGCGTCAGTGTTAGAAAGTCGAGGTCGCTTTGGGGATGCGTCAGGGTTTGAACGTTGGGGTTGCTTTGGGGATTCGTCATGGTTGGAACGTCAGGTTTGCTTTAGGGATGCGTCAGGGTTGGAACGTCAGAGTTGCTTTGGGGTTGCGTTAGGGTGGGAACATCGGGGTTTCTTTGGGTATGCGTCTCAGTTGAAACGTCGGAGTTGCTCTAGAAATGCGTCAGGGTTTGTACGTCAGGGATGCTTTGAGGATGCGACAGGGTTAGAACGTCAGTGTTGCTTATGAAGTGCGTCAGGGTTGGAACGTCGGGGTTGTTTTAGGGACGCGTCAGTGTGGGAACGTCAAGGTTGATTTTAGGATGCGTGAGGGCATGAACGTCAAGGTAACTTTAGGGATGCTTCAATGTTAGAAACTTGGGGTTGCTTTAGAGATACGTTAGGGTAGAACATCAGGGTTTTTATAGGGTTGGAACGTCAGGGATGCTTTAGAAGTGCGTCAGGGATGGAACGACTGGGTTGCTTTAAGGATGCGTCAGTGTTTGAAAGTCAGGGTTCCTTTAGGGACTCGTCAGGGTTGGAACGTCAGGGTTGCTTTAGGGATGCGTGAGGGTTGGAACGTCGGGTCTGCTTTAGGGATGCGGCAGGGTTTGAATGTCGGGATTGCTTTAGGGATGCGTAAGGGTTGGAACATCGGGGTGGCTTTAGGGATGCTTCAGTGTTAGAACATCAGTGTTGCTTTAGAGTTGGAACGTATAGGTTGTTTTAGGGATGCTTCATTGTTGAAACTTTGGGGTTGCTTTAGGGTTGGAACGTCGGGGTTGCTTTAGGGATACGTCAGGGTAGGGACGTCAGGGTTTCTATAGGGTTAGCACGTCAGGGTTGCTTTAGAATTGCGTCAGGGTTGGAACGACAGGGTTGCTTTAGGAATGCGTCAGCTTTTGAAAGTCAGTGTTCCTTTAGGGATTCGTCAGGGTTGGAGCGTCAGAGTTGTTTCAGGGATTCGTCAGGTTTGGAACTTCGGGGTTGCTTTAGGGATGCGTCAGGGTTTCAACGTCATGATTGCTTTAGGGATGCGTGTATGTTGGAACATCGGTGTTTCTTTCGGGATGCTTCAGTGTTAGAACATCGGTGTTGCTTTAGGTTTGGAACGTCTGGGTTGTTTTATGGATGCTTCGATGTTGAAATTTTGGGGTGTCTTTAGGGTTAGAACGTCGGGGTTGCTTTAATGAAACGTCAGTTTTGGAACGCCGGAGTTGCTTTGGGGATGCGTCAGGGTTAGAACGACCGTGTTGCTTTTGGGATGCGTCAGGGATTAAACGTCGGGGTTGCTTTAATGTTACGTCAGGGTTGGAACGTCGGGGTTACATTAAAGATGCGTCAGCGTTGTAATATCGGGGTTGCTTTAGGAACGCGTCAGTGTTGAAACGTCAGTGTTGCTTTGGAGATGCGTCAGGGTTGCGTCTGGTTTGGAACGTAAGGGTTGCATTGTGGATGCGTAAGGGTTGGAACGTCGGAGTCGCCTTAAGGATGCGTCAGGGTGGAAACGTCAGGGTTGCTTTGGGGATACGTCAGGGTTGGTACGTCAAGGTTGCTTTAGGGTGGGAAGGTCGAGGCTGCTTTACGGATGCGTCTGGGTTGGACGTAGAAGTTGCTTTAGGGATTTGTAAGGGTTGGAACGTCGGGGTGGATTTAGGGATGCGTCAGGGTTAGAAAGTCAGGATTGCTTTAGGGATGTGTGAGGTTTAGAACATCTGGCTTGCTTTAGGGATGCTTCAGTGTTGGAACATCAATGTTGCTTTAGGGTTGGAACGTTAGGGTTGCTTTAGGTATGCTTTAATGTTAGAACGTCGGGGTTGCTTTAGGGATGCGTCTGGGTTGCAACGTCGGGGTTGCTTTTGGGATGCGTCTGGGTTGGAACGTCGGGGTTGCTTTAGGGATGCATCAGGGTTTGAACGTCGGGGTTGTATTAGGGATGCGTCAGAGTTAGAACATCAAGGCTGCTTTAGAGTTGGAAGGTCGAGGTTGCTTTAAGGATGCGTCTGGGTAGAAACGTCAAGCTTACTTTGGGGATGCGTCAGGGTTGGATCGTTAGGGTGGGTTTAGGGATGCGTAAGAATTAAAACGTCTGTGTTGCTTTTTTTTTTTTAAAAAATTTTTTTTTTAAATATATTAAATCTTGTTTGCGACGGTTAAAAATTGCTACTACAAACAAAAGAGAATATATTTTAAGTTTATTACAATCGATTTTCGTTAAAAAAGAATCGAGTTTTTCACGTAAAGTAACAAAAAAATGTTGTAATAAAATGATTTTTTCACTTCCTTTGGACTGCAGTTGTTGAAATATAAATGTTATTTGCTTGATTTAATTAAACATAACACTTTTATTTGTTAGTATACGCTTTAAAACATGAAAGAAAATGTGTTAGAGCTTTTGTTTTATAGCATTACTTTATGTACAATACAGTTTTAAACTACGGTTTAATTCAAAAAGTAGCAAAAATTTTTTTTTAAATATATTTAAACATTTTTAGCGACGGTCAAGAATTGCTACTAGAAACAAAACAGAATGGATGTTAGGTTTATAACAATCGATTTTCGTTGAAAAAGAATCGAGTTTTTCACGTAATGTAACAAGAAAATGTTGTAATAAAATGATTTTTCTCTTCCTTTGGACTGCAGTTGTTGAAATATAAATGTTATTTGCTGGATTTTCTTGGACATACCACTTTTTACTTATTAGTATTCGCTTGAAAACTTGAAAGAAAATGTTTTACAGCTTCTGTTTTATAGCATTTCTTAATGTATCTGATGATTTTAAACTACAATTTAATTTAGAAAGTAGCAAAAATTTCTTCTTAAATATATTTATATATTTTTAGAGACGGTTAAAATGTGCTACTAGAAAAAAAACAGAATAAATTTCAGGTTTACTACAATCGAGTTTTGATGAAAAAGAATTGGATTCTTCACGTAAAGTAACTTAAAAATATTGTAGTAGAATAATTTTGTCCCTTTTTTTGGACTAAGGTTGTTGAAATATAAATGTTATTTGCTGGGTTTTTTGAACGTAACACATTTTATTTGCTACTATACGCTTTAAAACTTGAAAGAAAACGTTTTACATCATTTGTTATATAGCATTTCTTTATGTATCATATAGTTTTGAACTACGGTTTATTTTAAAAAGCAGCAAAAATATCCTTTTAAATATATTTAAACATTTTTAGCGACGGTTAAAATGTGCCACTAGAAACAAAACAGATTAAATGTAAGGTTTACCACAATCGAGTTTCGTTGAAAAAGAATTGGATTCTTTACGTAACGTATCTTAGAAATGTTGTAGCAAAATAATTTTGTCCCTTTTTTTGGACTGCAGTTGTTAAAATATAAATTTTATTAGCTGGATTTTATTCAACGTAACACATTTTATTTGATAGTATACGCTTTAAAACATGAAAGAAAATGTTTTACAGCTTTTGTTTTATAGCATTTCCTTATGTATCTAATAGTTTTAAACTACGGTTTAATTCAGGAAGTAGCAAAAATTTCTTTCTAGATATATTTAAACATTTTTAGCGACGGTTAGAATGTGCTACTAGATACAATAAAGAACGGATGTCAGGTTTATTACAATCGATTTTCGTTGAAAAAGTATTGAGTTTTTCACGAAAAGTAACAAAAAAAATGTTGTAATAAAATGAATTTTTCTTTCTTTGGACTGCAGTTGTTGAAATATAAATGTTATTTGCTGGATTTTATTGAACATAACGCTTTTTACTTATTAGTATACGCTTAAAAACTTGAAAGAAAATGTTTTAAAGCTTCTTTTTTATAGCATTTCTTAATGTATCTGATAGTTTTAAACTACGGTTTAATTCAGAAATTAGCAAAAATATCTTTCTTCATATATTTAAATATTTTCAGCGACGGTTAAAGACACTAAGGATAAGAAGAAAAGAAGAAGAAGAAAAACCGCGGCAGCGGAACTAGAGAGACTGCAGCGGTCTCACTGGTATGCAAGGAGCCATTGTCGTACCGGGATGCTCTTGCCAAGGCCAGGGAGAACATTAGCCTCAAGGAGATTGGGGTAGAGAGTATGACGATAAGGAGGGGTCTGACGGGGACCTTCATCTTCAGTGTTAGGGGGAAGGAGGCCGCTGTGAAGGCAGACCAAGTAGCCGAGGCTCTGAGAAGGACGGTACCGGAGGCCAAGATCGCTCGGCCACAGAGAATGAGATCCTTCAGGCTGATTGGCATCGACCCAAGCCTACATTTGACTGTTGTGAGAAACGCTCTCCTCACAATAAAGGGGAACTCTGACCCCAATAGAATCTTGGTTGGTGAAATAAGGATGGGTAGGGGACGTCTCTGGGAGACGGTTGTCTCTGCTCCGGTGGAAATGGCACAAGCTGTCATCAAGAAAGAGAAGATAGACTTCGAACTATACCGGGCAAGAGTGGTCGAGCTCCGGCAAAGATAATTGCGTTGCCACCGGAGCCTTGCTAGGGGTCACGTTGCTGCGAGCTGCCCGAGCCCGACCTCTAGGGCAAGCCTCTGCCATCAGTTTGGCAAACCGAGCAACAACGCGAAGGTCGTCAAAAACAAGGTGGAGTGTCCGGTGTGCAGGGACGCCGGGCGCAGGAACAAGAACCATCGTGCGGGGACCTGGGAGTGTCCGGTGGTCCCTCCGCGAAGGAAAAATAACGAAACTTGCTTGACCGCGAGTGCTAGTGAGGCTCGGGTGCCTGGTGTTTCGGTTGTGGGGATGAATAGGGGGGAGGATATGGGGATGGACGTGGACCTGCCCACCCTCACAAGAGACGCAATTAGAGCAGGAGCGCAGGACAAGGACTGCGATACGAACAGGTGTGCGAAGCCTGCAGCAGGAGCGGGGATCAGTTGTGTGACCATTAACAATGTCCTCCAGTGAACAATGTGTGCAGGTGAACATGAACCATGCACGGGGTGCGCAGGATCTACTGATCCAGCGTATGCGCGAGTGTTGGACGGGGATCGCGGTTATCGCAGAGCCGTGGTGAGTGCCTCCGGGGAATGAGAAATTGTTCTCGTCCCTGGGGGGGGGGCTCCGCTATATGCGGTACTGGTAGGTAAAAGCGGAAGACCCTGCAGTCTGGTGCTCAGGGGTAACTTCTTTGTGGCCGTTAGGTGGGGGAACTCGCTGGTTATTTCTGTCCACTTCCCCCACATCGAGGTTATTGGTGAATTTTGTAGACTTCTGGACGAGCTCGAAGAGCTCTTAGGAAGATTCACTACGTCTCCGGTGCTGGTTGCTGGCGACTTTAATGCCCGGGCCTGTAGATGGGACCCAGAGGGTAGGGGTAACCTAAGGGGAGAGTTGCTCTCTACCTGGGCCAATCGGTTGAACTTGCACCTCTTCAACAGGATTGGTCGTCCCACGTGCGTTCGGCTGCAAGGGTCGAGCGTTATTGACCTAACGTTGGGCTCGCCAGCTGCTAGTATCCGCCTATCGGAATGGAGGGTAGATGAGGCAGAGTCCCTTTCGGACCATGCGTATGTCGTTTTTGAGTATTGCCACGAGACTGCAGGGGTCCGAGGCTTGAGCCGGCCTGACAAGACTTTCCCTCGGTGGAATGCGCGGGCTGCGGACGAGGACATGCTCGCTGCTGCTCTCATATCGGCGACTGGACGCGTCCTGGTGGTGTGTGCAGTGCGCGAGTGTATGTCAAGTGGCTTCGCGGATTGTTGGTGCGCGTGTGTGACATGGCACTGCTGAGAGCGGGGAACACTAAGAACAAGAGGAGGAAAGCGTGCTGGTGGTCGCAGGAACTGTCTGCACTCAGGGCGGAAGCGACTGCGGCTAGGAGGCGCTTTCTGAAGGCCAGACGCAGCGAAGACCAAAGAAGAATAGAGCTGTGTCTGGTGGCCCGCTGGGAGGCTAAAAAACTTTTGAAGAGGGCCATTAAGAAGGCTAAAGCCACTGCCTGGAGAGACTTCATAGGGACGCTGGAGGCAGACACGTGGGGCAGACAATATCGCCTGGTCATGGGAAAGCTAAGGCCATACTCTGCACCCCTGACGGAGGTGCTTGAACCGGACGTTTTGGACCGGGTGTTGGGGGGCCTCTTTCCCCAGGTGGAGCAGATCAATGCTCAAAACGTGCGCGGGGTGCAGGTGGATGGTGCAGCGGTAACGCCGGAAGAGGTGCTAGCTGCGTCGAAGAGGATAACCGGAAGGAAAACTCCGGGACCGGATGGAGTCCCGGACATAGTGATAAGAGCAGCGGCAGTACACTGCGGGGTCGGTCTCCCGGGGCTTTTCACGGAGTGTCTTAGGACCAGCAACTTTCCAACAGCCTGGAAAAGGGCTAGGCTGGTCCTGATAAAGAAGAAGCAGGACGCCCAACCCGACCTGCCTGGCTCCTACAGACCGATCTGCCTTCAGGATGAGATTATAAAGCTTCTGGAAAGGATAATAGTGTCAAGTGTTGGTGAGTGCCTGGAGTCAAGGGGTTTGCTTTCACAGGCGCAGCATGGCTTTCGCGTTGGACGCTCAACGGTAGGTGCCATTATCGTGGTGAAAAGTATTGTGCAGGAGTGCGTGGACAGTGAGCGCGTCGAGATCCTGACCTCGCTGGACATCAGCAATGCGTTCAATTCGCTACCGTGGGAGACCATCTTCAGGGCGTTGGACGAGAAGGGCCTTTCCACGTATATCGCAAACATTGTTAGGAGCTATCTATCAGACCGATCGTTGATGTTTGTCGGGTGGCGAGGACGATTGGAGGAAAGATGGGTGTCGTGCGGGGTCCGGCAGGGTTCATTGCTGGGACCAACCTTGTGGAACGTCGCCTATGACAGTGTCCTCCGGGTTCCGATGCCAGGGGGTTCCCGGGKCGTCTGTTATGCAGACAATACAGCCCTCCTGTCATTGGGGCGGGACCTGTCAGAGGCGATCGCGAACGCGGAACGGGATCTTGATGTAACCGTGGGTGCGATTGAGGAGCTTGGTCTCGAAGTGGTGCCACATAAGACGGAGGCAATGGCCTTCCCTGCCTCTGCCCTCCGCAGACGCAGGAATGTTCCGGCCCCTGCTATTAAGGTTAGGGGGTCTCAGGTTTTCATAGGTCCCAGAGTTAAGTACCTGGGCGTGGTGTTAGACTCGGATCCTACGTTCAGGCCCCACTTCGCGTCCTTGATTCCTAAGGCGGAGGGGATCCTCCGATCTCTTGGAAGGCTCCTTCCGAACCTTCACGGACCAGGGGAGAAGAAGAGGCGCCTCTACGGCAGCGTGATCCAATCGGTGCTCATTTATGGGGCACCGGTGTGGTGGCGCGCTGCTGTAGAGGACTTACGAGTCAAGCGGGCCATTCGATCGTTTCAGAGGAAGGTAGCGATCAAGGTGTGCTGTGCATATAGAACGGTGTCATTCCATGCGGTAATGATAGTTGCAGGGATTATTCCACTCGATCATCTTGCGCCCCGACTGACGGAGGTTTATGCGACCCTTAGGGACGCGGAGGGACCAGTCCCTTCGGGTATTAAGGTGGCGCAGAGCGCTTTTGCTAGGATGGGGGCGATTTCCGCATGGAAGGAAGAGGAATTAGGTCTAATAGGGATAATTAGAGAAACAGGTGCGCAGGTAAGGGCAGCTATTTCCGATAGGTTGGATGAGTAGGTTGAGAGGCCGTACTTTATAGGTACGACCTTTAACACCACTCAGCTGATGACCGGACATGGCTGTTTCCCTGCGTACCTATATAGGATTGGAAAGGTGACATCTCCGCAGTGCTTTCACTGCGGAGCAAACATGGACGATGCGGACCACACCCTGATCGACTGCCCTGCGTGGACGAATGAACGGGACGATCTTGTCAGGGACTTGGGTGGGGTGCATGTCTCCCTTTCCGGCATAATTAGGGCATGCCTGGATGTGCCGGGGGGTTGGGCTGCATTCCAGTCCTTTGCATGATACGTCATGCGTGAAAAGGAGAATGCGGAGAGAGAAAGAGAGTGGATAAATGGGAGAAGGTTGCGTGCGGGGCAGCAGAGGAGACGTACTTCTAGGCGGCCCCCTCGGGCGAGGCTTCGTGTGACTAGAGCGACGAATGGCTGACGGCTATGCGTCTTTTCCCCCTCATTGTATGAATGGAGTATAAATGAATGGAGTGTATATATTTTGTAAATATGGTATGAGAGTGGAATGRGCCTGACGAAAACACYATTAATTGTAGGGTCAGGCCAAGTATGAGTGAATAAATTACGCCTCCAGTTAAAACTGTTGAGTGCGACTAAGTATTAATGTGTGTGTGTAATTATTGTAGAAAGCTAGG
>NW_014570094.1:13230-14968 GCF_001313835.1 Polistes canadensis
CGTCAGGGTTGCTTTGGGGATGCGTCAAGTTTGAAACTTTGGGGTTACTTTGGGATGCGTCAGTGTTGGAACGTCAGGGTTGCTTTGGGGATGCGACAGGGTTAGGACGTCGGCGTTGCTTTTGAAGTGCGTCAGGGTTGGAACGTCTGGGTTGCTTTTGAGATGCGTCAGGGTAGGAACGTCGGGGTCCAGTTGGGGAAGCATCAGGGTTTGAACGTCAGGGTTGCTTTAGAGATGAGTCTGGGTGGGAAAGTTATGGATGCTTTACGGATGCGTCAGGGTTTGAACGTCAGGGTTGCTTAGAGGATGCGTCAGGGTGGAAATGTCAGAGTTGCTTTAGGGATGCGTCAGGGCTAAATCGTCGGTGTTGATTTTGGGATGCTTCGGGGTTTTAACGTCAAGGTTGCTTTAGGGATGCGTCAGGGCTGGAACGTCGGGGTTGCCTTCGAGATGCGTCAGGGTTGGAACGTCAGGGTTGCTTTTAGAATGCGGTAGGGTGGGAACGTCAGAGTGGGTTTAGGTATACGTCAGGGTTAGAACGTCGAAATTGCTTTAGGGATGCATTAGGTTTGGAAAATCAGGGTTGCATTAGGGATGCGTCAAGGTTAGAACGTCAAGGTTGCTTTAGGTTTGGAATGTCGAGGTTGCTTTACGGATGCGTCTTGATTGGAACGTCGGGGTTGCTTTACGTATGCGTCAGGGTTAAAACGTCGGGGTTGCTTAAGGGATGCGTCAGGAATAGAACGTAGGTATTGCTTTAGAGATGCGTAAGGGTTGGGACGTCCAGGTTGCTTCAGAGATTAGTCTGGGTTGGAACGTTATGGTTGCTCTGGGGATGCGTCAGGGTTAGAACGTCGGTGTTGCGTTTGGGATGCGTCGGGGTTGAAACGTCAAGGTTGCTTTAGGGATGCGTCAAGGCTGGAACTTCGGGGTTGCATTCGAAATGCGTCAGGGTTGGAACGTCGGGTTTGCTTTAAGGACGCGTCAGGGTTAGAACGTCAAGGTTGCTATTAGGATGCGTGAGGGTTAGAACGTCAGGGTTGCTTTAGGTATGCTTCAGTGTTAGAATATCGGTGTTGCTTTGGGGTGGGAACGTCAGGGTTGCTTTAGGGATGCTTCAGTGTTAGAAAATCGGGGTTGCTTTAGGGTGGGAACGTCGGAGTTGCTTTGATGATGCGTCAGGGCTGGAGAGTCGTGGTCGCTTTAGGGATGCTTCAGTGTTGGAACATCGGGATTGCTTTAGAGTTGGAACGTCGTAGTTGCTTTAGGTATACGTCAGGGTTGGAACGTCGGTGTGGCTTTAGGGTTGCATTAGGGTTGGAACGTCGGGGTTACTTTAGGGTTTAAACGTCGAGGTTGCATTAGGGTTGCGTCAGAATCCATCCATCGTCGACATCATGCTACTGTCAGGAGTCTGTGGTAGGCAACCTGGCCCAGACTCTGATTAATGCGTCGGGAAGTTGTTCACGGGTAGGCAACCTGGCCCGAGGATTGACTGCTGCTACAGGAAGTCGAGGACGCTCCTTGGAGGAGGGGCTGAAGTGCACAATAAGATGCATGGAAGAGCTGGAAACTGATTCCATACCAGTCAGGTCACATAAGAGGGCTAGGCCAATATTGTATACATCATCATCAGAGGAGGAGGTGATTGATCTGACGAGAATGGATGGAGTCATACAGGAGGTACCATCGATCTCTAGTATGGAAACTGGGAGACTGATCGAGATTATAAGGGACA
>NW_014570094.1:17338-19562 GCF_001313835.1 Polistes canadensis
TTCGCGGAATGTTGGTGCGCGTGTGCGACATGGCACTGCCGAGAGACGGGAACACTAAGAACAAGAGACGGAAGGCGTGCTGGTGGTCGCAGGAACTGTCTGCTCTCAGGGCGGAAGCGACTGCTGCTAGGAGGCGCTTTCTGAAGGCCAGACGCAGCGGGGACCAAAGAAGAATAGAGCTGTGTCTGGAGGCCTGCAGGAAGACTAAAAAACTTTTAAACAGGGCCATTAAGAAGGCTAAAGCCACTGCCTGGAGAGACTTCATAGGGACACTAGAGGCAGACTCGTGGGGAAGACCATATCGCCTGGTGATGGGAAAGCTTAGGCCATACTCTGCACCCATGACGGAGGTGCTCGAACCGGACGTTTTGGACCGGGTTTTGGGGGGCCTTTTTCCCCAGGTGGAGCAGATCAATGCTCAGGACGTGCGCGGGGTGCAGGTGGATGGTGCAGCGGTAACGCCGGAAGAGGTGCTGGCTGCAGAGAAGAGGATAACCGGTGGGAAGGCTCCGGGATCGGATTGGGTCCCTGGCATAGTGATAAGAGCAGCGGCAGTACACTGCCAGGTCGGTCTCGCGGAGCTTTTCACGGAGTGTCTTAGGACCAGCAATTTTCCAACAGCCTGGTAGAGGGCTAGGCTGGTCCTGATAAAGAAGAAGCAGGACGCCCAACCCGACCTGCCTGGCTCCTACAGACCGATCTGCCTACTGGATGAGATTGGAAAACTTCTTGAAAGGATAATAGTGTCAAGGATTGTTGAGTTCCTAGAGTCAAGGGGTCTGCTTTCACAGGCGCAGCATGGCTTTCGCGTTGGACGCTCAACGGTAGGTGCTATTATGGTAGTGAAAAGTATTGTGCGAGAGGGCGTGGACAGTGAGCGCGTCGTGATCCTGACCTCGCTGGACATCAGCAATTCTTTCAATTCGCTACCGTGGGAGACCATCTTTAGGGCGTTGAACGAGAAGGGCCTTCCCACGTATATCGCGAACATTGTTAGGAGCTATCTATCGGACCGATCGTTGATGTTTGTCGAGAGGCGAGGACGATGGGAGGAAAGACGGGTGTCGTGCAGAGTCCCGCCGGGTTCGCTGCTGGGACCAACCCTGTGGAATATCGCCTATGACAGTGTCCTCCAGGTTCCGATGCCGGGGGGTTCCCGGGTCGTCTGGGTTGCAGACGATACGGCCCTTCTGTCATTGGATCGAAACCTATCAGAGGCGATCGCGAACGCGGAACGGGATCTCGATGTAATCGTGTGTGCGATCTAGGAGCTTGGTCTCAAAGTAGCGCCACATAAGACGGAGGCAATGGCCTTCTTTGCCTCTGCCCACCGCAGACGCCGGAATGTTCCGGCCCCTGCCATTAGGGTTGGGGAGTTTCGGGTTTTCATAGGTACCAGAGTTAAGTACCTGGGCGTGGTGTTAGACTCGGATCTTACGTTCAGGCCCCACTTCGCGGCCTTGATTCCTAAGGCAGAGGGGATCCTCCGGTCTCTTGGAAGGCTCCTTTTGAACCTTCACGGACCGGGGGAGAAGAAGAGGCGCCTATACGGCAGCGTGATCCAATCGATGCTTCTTTATGGGGCGCTAGCGGGGTAGCGCGCTGCCTTGGAGGACCTGCGTGTCAAGCAGGCCATTCGATCGTTCCAGAGGAGTGTGGCGATCAGGGTGTGTGGCACCTATAAAACGGTGTCGTTCCATGCGGTAATCATGGTTGCGGAGATCATTCCCCTCGATCATCTTGCGCCCCGACTGGCGGAAGTATATGCGACCCTTGGTGACGCAAAGGGACCTGTCCCTCCGAGCATTAAGGTGGCGCTGGGCGCTGAGGCCAGGAGGATGGCGATTGCTGCATGGAAGTAAGAGGAGATTAGCCTAATAGGGGTAACGGGGGAAACGGGGGCGCGGGTGAGGGCGGCTATTGCTGGCAGGTTTGATGAGTGGGTTGAAAGGCCGTACTCTATAGGTACGACCTTTCACACTACTCAGCTGATGACTGGACATGGATGCTTCCCTGCGTACCTTTTTAGAACAGGGAATGCGGCATCTCCGCCGTGCTTTTACTGCTGAGCAAATGTAAATGATGCGGATCACACCCTGGTTGACTGCCCTGCGTTGGTGACTGAGCAAGACGGTCTTGTCAGGGAATTGGGGGTGGTGCGGGTCTCCCTTTCCGGCGTACTCAGGGCATCCCTGGATATGCCGGGGGGGTGGACTGCATTCCA
>NW_014570094.1:19932-29843 GCF_001313835.1 Polistes canadensis
GCCTCCGGGGAGGAAACTTTCCTGTTGAGAGCGCCGGATGCAGGAGTAATGAGGGTGTGTGCGTGTGTGGGAGGAAGCGTGGCGAACTTCCGGCCGGGCTTGTTAGGGAAGAGGCACAAAGGCAATTGGAATTGTACTAGTCGTGCGTTGCGCCTGCCTCCTCCCCTTGCGGGTGAGTGTTTCACCAGGTTGGTTTTTAGTCGGTAAGAATCCGACACTCCCTTGGGTACCGGGCCCAAGGGGCCTATTGAAGGTTTTCCCTCTGACGAAAAAAAAAATCTCCTGACGTTTTCTTAATCGTTCATTAGACGTGAATTCTTAAAAACCCACCCTCACAACCTTTTCCCTCAAAAAAAAAAAAAAAAAAAAAAAAAGGGTTGGAACGTCAGGGTTTCTTTATTGTTGCGTCAGGGTTGGAACGTCAGAGTTGCTTTAGGGATGCGTCGGGTTTGGAACGTCAGGGTTGCTTTTAGGATGCGTGTGGGTTGGTACGTCAGTGTTGCTTTAGTGATGCTTCAGTGTCAGAAAATCGGTGTCGCTTTGGGGTTGGAATGTCAGGGTTGCTTTAGGGTGGGAACGACGGGTTTGCTTTGATGATGCGTCAGGGTGGGAACGTTATGGTTGCTTTAAGCGATGATTCTGGGTTGGAACGTCAGGGTTGCTTTGAGGATTCGTCAGGGTTTGAACGTCGGAGTTGATTGTGGGAAGAGTCAGGGTTAGAACGTCGGTGTTGCTTTGGAAGTGCGTCAAGGATGGAACGTCAACGTTGCATTGGAGATGCGTCTAGGTTGGAACGCCAGGTTTGCTTTAGGGACGCGTCAGGATTAGAACATCGGGTCTGCTTTTAGGATGCGTCAGGGTTGAAACGTCATGGTTGTTTTAGGGTTGCTTCAGTGTTAGAACGTTGGGATTGCTATATGGATGCGTCAGGGTAGGAACGTCAGGGTTTCTTTTGGGTTGGAACGTCCGGATTGCTTTCAAAATGCGTCAGGTTTAGAACGTCAGGTTTGCTTTAGGGAAGCATCAGGGTAAGAACGTCAGGGTTGCTTTAGTGATGCGTCAGGGTTAGAACGTCGGGGTTGCTCTAGGGAAGCAAAAGGGTGGGAACGTCAGGGTTGCTTTAGGGTTTAAACGTCGGGGTTGCTTTAGGGTTGCGTCAGGGTTGGTACGTCTCCCCCTGTAGGTAGGGGGTAGTAGAATACTCCCACAGTATTCCCTGCTTTTCGTAAGAGGCGACTAAAAGGGAAGGTGGGAATGTTGTGTGTATGTTCTGTGTGGCTATTTCTCTTTTTAATTCTTTCTATTCCCTCTTTTTCTATTCTTTCTTGTCTCTTACTTCCTTCTTTTCCTCTCCTTTCCACTGGGCTTGTGCCTACATATAAAATATATAAATATGGATRGCACAAGGACAGAGACCAAAACGTGTGGGAGGGACACCCACACAACGGCGGTGTTTGGTGGTGGTAGGGCAGGCCACCCATCGTCGACAGCAAACTACTGTCATGAGTCTAGGGTAGGCGACYCGGCCCTGACTCTGGATAATGCGTCGGGAATTTATTAGCGGGTAGGCGACCTGGCCCGCGGATCGACTGTTGTTTCAGGAAGTGGAGAGCGCTCCTTGGAAGAAGTGCCGAAATGCACGGTGAGGTGCATCGAGGATTTGGAGACTGACCATGTTCTGGTCAGGTCTCATAAAAAAAGGGCAAGACCAATACAATACACCTCATCATCGGAGGGTGAGGTGATTGATTTAACTAACATGGAGGGGATCGCACCGAAGGGACCATCGGTCTCCAACTTGGAGACCGGACGATTAATTGWCATCATCTTGGACAATATGGCCGAGGCTGAAGTCAAGAGGAAAACGTGCGGGAATATCAAAGGTGAAATCTCGGGGAAGATGAAGAGCTGTCACCTGGAGGTGATAGAAATGGCCAGGGAGCTACAGGCCCGCAATAGGGTAAATTGTGGCTCTGACTTAAGAGAGTCTATAGAGCAATTAAGGGCAGAAGCTAAAGCCACTTACAACAGGCTAAAGCAAGTGAAGGAGAAGTGCACGCGCCTTAAAAGGGAGTTAAGGCGTAAAGATGCACTCCTGGAAAAAATAACAAAGGGAGAAACCAGCCAGAAGGAGGGATCAACTAGGGTAGCAGCTGCTGGACCAAGACAGGCTAGATCTCTGGCGGAAAAGAGACTAGCCCAAGCTAGAAAGGTTGAGGATCCTGAGAGCGGGACGATGGGGAGAGCTCTTACTGAGCTCACCAGTTCTGTTTTCAGAATTCAACAGGAACTGAGGGAGTTGAGGGGACAGGGATCTTATGCCCAAGTTGCAGCCAGACCACGGGTTGCACCCCCACCGTTGAATCCAACACCTCTGA
Source organism: Polistes canadensis (assembly GCF_001313835.1). Classification (NCBI taxonomy): domain Eukaryota; kingdom Metazoa; phylum Arthropoda; class Insecta; order Hymenoptera; family Vespidae; genus Polistes; species Polistes canadensis. Next base: position 22,311 of record NW_014570094.1, read on the forward strand.
ACGCTGTCCCAGACGAAGATGGGTTTGTCGAGGTTAGGAGGAGAAGTAAGATTGTTGCATCTTTTGGAGGGTCCTTACCCATGCGGGTGGATACCAGGAGGGTTGGCTCAACTGTTAGTCCTCGCGTGGGGGGGGCCCTGCTGAAGGTGGACAGAAAGCAAAAAAGAAGAAGAGGAAAAGGAGGAACCAAAGAATTAGGGAGACCGCAGCGGTATCCCTCACGTGTGCAGAAGGGCCTCATATTGGGGGCATTAAAAAAGATTGAGACGGAGGTCAATCTAGAGGAAATAGGGGCAAAAGGGCTCTCCTACAGGCGTGGACTTACGGGGTCATTCATCTGGCAGGTCCGCGGAAAGGACGCMAACGTGAAGGCCGATAAGTTCGCGCAGGCCCTGAAGGGAGCCCTACCGAAGGCAAAGATAGCGAGGCCTCAGAGAACTAGCCCCATCAGGCTGGCGGGAGTTTACCCGACTACCACTCTGACGGCGATTAGATGCGAGCTACAAGAGGTTAGGGCAGAATTTGACCCTAACCTTATCAGCATAGGGGAGATCCATTTGGGCAGGGGTAGTCGCTATGAGGTCATAGTAGTGGCTTAATCGGCGCTGTGCCAGGCTGCCAATGAAAGAGGAAATATACTTGTAGGGTGGAGCAGAGTCCGGGTGTTTCCGGTTAGACCCAGGCCCCTAAGGTGCAATAGGTGTCTGGCGAGAGGCCACGTGGCTGCCTCCTGTCCTGCACCAGGTGCCAGGATGGGGGTATGTTTCAAGTTTGGGGAACCGGGGCATGTGGCGAAAGAATGCGAAGACAAGATAAAATGTCCGATCTGTGTGGTAGCGGGGCGCCCCAGAACCTCACACAGGGCTGGGTCCTGGGAATGTCCCTTGGTGCCTCCTATTAAGGGGAAGGACATAATACTGGGGAGAGTTTCGGGCCAACGGGACAAGGTGGGGAGTGAAAACGTTCCGGGAAGTGCGGGCGCAAAACCAAACACAAAAGATATTGTAAATAGTGCGTGTGTGAGTGTGGACAATGTCATGGAGGTTGAGCAGAAGAGCTCTGCCCCTCCATGTAACTAATAGATAAGATTCAATTATGGCCACGGTCATCCAGGCCAACTTGAATTACGCGCATCGTGCCCAGGACTTATTGGGCCCACGGATGAGAGAGATTGGGGCGGACATTGCGATAGTTTTGGAGCCGTGGTGGGCTCCTCCAGGGGATGGGAAATGGTTTTCATCACTAGGGGGGTTAACCCTCTCCGCGATTATCGCGAGCAAAGGCGAGGAGGCTTGTAGCCTGGTGCGTCGGGGTTTGTTCTTTGTAGCCGTCAAATGAGGGGACTCGTTGATAGTTTCCATCTACTTTCCTCCCAGCGAGAATTTARATAGTTTTTGTAGACTCCTTGATGAGCTCGATGAGCTCTTAGGTACATTTCCCACTCTTCCAGCGCTKGTTGCCGGGGACTTTAATGCCCGGTTTCCCAGATGTGATCCGTAGGGCAGAAGTAACCCAAGGGGCGAGTTGCTCTGCATGTGGGCCAATAGGTTGAACCTAAGCCTGGGTAACCAGGTTAGTCACCCTACGTGCGTTTGGCCGCAAGGGTTGAGCGTTATAGATCTTACGTGGGGAGCTTCGGCAGCTAGTGTCCGCTTATCGGATGGGAGAGTGGATGAGGCTGAGTCCCTTTCGGACCATTTGTATATTATCTTTAAATACAGGCATGAGGCTATAGGCTCCCGAAGCCTTCGCTCCAGGGACAAAATTTTCCYTAMGTGGGATGCGAGGGMTGTGGACRARGATAGGCTTGCCGCAGCCCTCGTCTCCGGTGAGTGGACAAGAAACGCTAGTGACGATAGGTGTGACCTAGTGAAGTGGGTGAACAATACCCTTCTTGCTTCATGCGACATATCAATGTCAAGGGTTAGGACAGGAGTGAACAGGTGTCGTGTGGTGCCATGGTGGTCGCGGGAAATCGCGATACTACGGGGGGCAGCTACAGCGGCAAGGAGGCGTTACCTGAGGGCCAGGAGGGGTGGTGATCCAGCCAGGATCAGGGCGTACTTGGAAGACAGGAGAGAGAAGAAGAGAGAGTTATCAAAGGCCATCAGGAGGGCCAAGGCCTCTGCCTGGAGGGACTTCATCGCTACTATCGATGATGACCCCTGGAGGAGGCCTTATAGGCTCGTGATGGGCAAGCTGAGGGCTCGTGGTGTTCCTCCATTGACCGAAACTCTGGATCCTCCTCTCTTGGCAAGGATCGTGGCGACGCTGTTTCCGGGGAGTGTACGACCAGTGGCCCCAAACGCCATCGTATAGGACGTGGACGAGATAAGCGTCACCACAGGAGAGGTGTGTAGAGCGGCCAAGAGGATCGACCTTGGGAGGGCGCCGGGTCCTGACGGGATACCTGGCCTGGTGGTGAAGAGGGCGGCTACACACTGTGGCAAAGGATTAGCGGAGTGCTTCACTACGCTGCTTAGGAGGGAAGTCTTCCCACGGGAATGGAAGAGGGCGAGACTTGTCCTCCTAAAAAAGAAGCATGATGGTGATAGTAGTGCGCCCAGCTCATATAGACCGATATGTCTACTGGACGAGGTGGGGAAGCTCTTCGAGAGGGTTGTTGTCTCTAGGGTGAGCGAGTTTTTKAACAGTGAGTGTGTTCTMTMTCCGAKTCAGCATGGTTTCAGGGTGGGACACTCTACCCTCGGAGCCATTGGAGAGGTGAAAGGTTATATACAGGAGTGCGCGAGTAGTAGACAGGTGGGAGTGTTAACATTAATAGACATAAGAAACGCGTTTAACTCGCTCCCCTATGAGACAGTGATAGAATCAATGGAGAGAAGTGGCTTCCCTACCCATATTGTAAATATTGTTAAGGACTATTTTCGAGACCGGCTCTTGTCCTTCTTTGGAAGGGAGRGGCATATTAGAAACGTAAGTGTGATGTGTTGGGTTCCGCAGGGTTCTGTCCTCGGCCCCACACTTTTGAACATTGCCTATGATAGGGTCCTCCGAGTCCTGCTGCCAGGGGGGTCTTATGTGGTTTGCTACGCAGACGACACAGCCCTCCTTTCAGCGGGGCGGGACCTGTCTAGCGCAATGTCAGCGGCTGAAAGAACCTCCGAAACCTCCACGAGCCGAAGGAGAAGAAGCGACGACTCTACAGCAGCGTRATCCACTCGGTGCTCCTCTATGGGGCTCCGGTGTGGTGGCGCGCTGTTGTGGAGGACCAGAGAGTCAGGAGGGCTGTTCGGGCCTTGCAGAGAAAGGTGGCGATCAGGGTGTGCTGCGCCTAAAGGACGGTTTCTTTCATGCGGCAATGATGGTCGCGGGGATCATCCCCCTTGACCATCTTGCCCCCCGACTGGCGGAGGAGTATGCGAACCTTAAGGATGCGGAGGGACCTGTCCCTCCAAATATTAGGGCGGCGCTGGGCGCTTTCGCCAGGATGGGGGCGGTTGCCGCATGGAAGGAGGAGGAGATTAATGTAATTGGAGTAAAAGGAGAAACGGGGGCGCGGGTTAGAGCGGCTATTGCTGATAGGTAGGACGAGTGGGATGAGAGGCCGTATTCTATAGGTACGACCTTTCACACCACTCAGCTGATGACTGGCCATGGCTGCTTTCCCGCGTACCTATATGGTATCCGTAGAACAGATTCCCCGCGGTGCTTTCATTGCGGGGCGGTTAGAGACGATGCGAAACACACTCTGATCGAATGCCCAGCGTGGACGAATGCAAGGGATTCCTTGGTCAGAGAGTTGGGGGGGGGTGCAGCTCACTCTCCCCGGGATAGTCAGGCTGTCCCTGGATACCCCGGGGGTGTGGGCTGCATTCCAGTCCTTTTCAGGACTCGTAATGAATGCCAAGGAAGACGCTGAAAGAGAGAGAGAGCGAATGCTTATGAATAGAAGAAGAGTATATTCGAGGCCGCAAAGGAGAGTAGCTCCTAGGCGGCCCCCCCGTGCGAGATTTTGGGCAGCTTAGGCGGCGACTGGCCTGGTCTAGACCGTCGCTTTCCCTAAGATGACTGATGCATGCGGATGCATGGGATGTGTTAGCTCGACCAGTGCATCTTGAGATGAATGGTCGAGCGTGTACATATACATATATATATATAAAGTAGTTAGTAAGTTGCGCCTCGAGATTGTGGAGGCGCAGTAGTTTAGTTAATTAATAAGGTATGAGTTAGATATAAATGAAGGATGAGAGCATGGCAAACCGGCCAGGCTCATCGGGATAAAAGAGTATGCGTGTTTGGAATATGATATAGTATCATGGATCCGCTTCTTTGATCCAGCGAGTGAATGTTTTGCACCAGGTGGGTTTTTAGTCGGTAAGAATCCGACACTCCCTTGAGTACCGGGCTCAAGGGGCCTATGAAGGTTTTCCCCCTGACAAAAAAAAAAAAAAAAAAAAGATGCGTTAGGGTTGGAACGTCTGGATTGCTTTCGGGATGCGTCATAGTTTGAACATCCGGGTTGCTTTAGGGTTGAAACGTCGGAGTTGCTTTAAGGATGTGTCATAGTTGGAACATCAGGGTTGATTTTGGGATTTGTCAGGGTTGAAACGTCAGAGTTGCCTAAGGGATGCGTCAGGGTTGGAACTTCAGGGTGGGTTTAGGTATACGTCAGGGTTAGAACTTCGGGGTTGCTTTAGAAATGCATTAGGGTTGGAACGTCAGGGTTGCATTAGGGATGCGTCAGGGTTAGAACGTCAAGGTTGCTTTAGGTTAGGAAAGTCGAGGTTGCTTTACAAAGGCGTCTGGGTTGGAGCGTCGGGGTTGCTTTAAGGATGAGTCAGGGTTGGAACGTAGGGGTTGCTTTAAGGATGCGTCAGGGTTAGAACTTTGGGGTTGCTTTTAGGATGCGTGAGAGTTGGAACGTCGAAGTTGCTTTAGGGATTCTTAAGTGTTAGAACATCGGTGTTGCTTGGGAGTTGGAACGTCAGGTTTTCTTTAGGGATGCTTCAGTGTTGGAACATCGGGGTTGCTTTAGGGTTGAAACGTCGGAATTGCTTTAATGATGCGTCAGGCCTGGAAAGTCGGGGTCGCTTTAGGGATGCTTCAGTGTGGGAATATCGGAGTTGCTTTTGGGTTGGAACGTCGTGGTTGCTTTAAGTATACGTCAGGATTGGAACGTTAAGGTTGCTTTAGGGATGCATTAGGGTTGAAACGTCAGGGTTGCTTTAGGGTTGCTTCAGTGTTAGAACGTTGGGATTGCTTTGGGGATGCGTCAGGGTTGAAACGTCATGGTTGCTTTAGGGTTTCTTCAGTGTTTGAACGTTGGGATTGCTTTGTGGATGCGTCAGGGTAGGAACGTCAGGGTTTCTTTAGGGTCAGAACGTCGGGATTGCTTTAGAAATGCGTCAGGTTGGGAACGTCAGTGTTGCTTTAGGGAAGCGTCAGTGTTAGAACGTCAGGGTTGCTTTAGGGATGCGTCAGGGTTAGAACGTCGGGGTTGCTTTAGGGATGCGTTAGGGTTGGAACGTTCGGATTGCTCTCGGGATGCGTCAGGGTTGGAACGTCAGGGTTGCTGTAGGGTTGGAACGTCAGGGGGGTGCGGGTTAAGGAAGCCATTGCTGACAGGTTGGATGAGTGGGTTGGGAGGCCGTACTCCATAGGTACGACCTTCYMCACMACTCAGCTGATGACTGGCCATRKCTGCTTTCCCGCGTACCTGTATGGAATCAGAAGAACGGACTCCCCGCGGTGCTTTTGTTGCATGGCTGATAGAGATGATGCGGAACACACTCCGATCGAATGCCCAGCGTGGACGAATGCGATGGATTCCTTGGTTAGAGAGTTGGGGGGGGGTGCAGCTCACTCTCCCCGGGATAGTCAGGCTGGCCCAGGATACCCTGGGGGCGTGGGCTGCATTCCAGTCCTTTTCAGGGCTCGTGATGAAGGCCAAGGAAGACGCGGAGAGAGAGAGAGAGTGAATGTTTCTCAATAGGAGAAGAGTGTGGGCGAGGTCGCAAAGGAGAGTAGCTCCTAGGCGGCCCCCCCGGGCGAGGCTTCCGGCAGGTATGGCGGCGCCTGACCTGGTATAGTAGGTCGCTTTCCCTTAAAGAAGAATGAGCATGCTGATGCATGGGATGAGTGAGCCCGACCAGTGCATCTTGGGATGGATGGTCGGGTATGTACGTATATGTAAATATGTAGTATAAGTAGTAGTTAATTAGTTAATAGTTAGTTAATTAGTTTGTTTCTTATTAAATAAGGTATGAGTGATGTGTAAATGAAGATGAGAGTATAGCGAACCGGCCAGGCTCATCGGGATGAAAGCATAGGTTTGTTTTTAATGTGATTAGTATCACGGATCCGCTTCCTTTTGTCCAGCGAGTAAATGCCTTTGCACCAGGTGGGTTTTTAGTCGGTAAGAATCCGACACTCTCTTGGGTACCGGGCCTAAGGAGCCTATTAAAGGTTTTCCCCCTGACGAAAAAAAAAAAAAAAAAGGGTTGGAACGTCAGCGTTGCTTTAAGGATGTGTCATGGCTGTAACGTCAGGGTTGCTTTGGGGATACGTTAAGGTTGCTTTAAGGATGCGTCAGGGTTAAAACGTCGGGGTTGCTTTAAGGATGCGTCAGGGTTGGAACGTAGGGGTTGCTTTAGGGATGCGTCAGGGTTAGAACGTCGGTGTTGCGTCTGGGATGCGTCGGGGTTGAAACGTCAAGGTAGCTTTAGGGATGCGTCACGGCTGGAACTTTGGGGTTGCTTTGGGGATGCATTAGGGTTGGAACGTCAGGGTTGCATTAGAAATGCGTCAGGGTTAGAACGTCAAGGTTGCTTTAGGGTTGGAATGTCGAGGTTGCTTTACGGTTGCGTCAGGGTTGCGTCAGGTTTGCGTCAGGGTTGCGTCACCCCCCCGTGGGTAGGGGGKAGTAGAATACTCCCACAGTATTCCCTGCTTGTCGTAAGAGGAGACTAAAAGGGAGGGTATGAATGGTGTGTGAATGTTCGGTATGGCTATTTCTCTCTGTAATACTTTCTATCCCCTCTTTTTCTATTCTTTTTTTGTCTCTTACTTCCTTCTTTCCTCTCCTTTTCTCTGGGCTTGTGCCTACTCATAAAAAAATAAATATGGCTGGTACAAACTCAGGGACAAAACCGTGTAGGAGGGAAACCTACACAACGGCGGTGCTTGGTTGTGGTAGGACAGGCCACCTGCTGTCGTCAGCATACGACTGTCATGAGTCTAGGGTAGGCGACCCAGCCCAGACTCTGGATAATGCCTCGGGAAGTTGTTCGCAGGTAGGTGACATGGCTTGCGAACTGACCAAGGCTTCAGGAAGAGATGCACGGTTAGAGGGATGCCAGAGGGAGGCTAGGGCTCTGGAGGAGTTGCGGCTGTCGGATTCGGACTCGCCGATCAAGACCAGGGGGAGCAAGAGGATGAGGCGCATCATCACGTCGTCGGAGGAGGACGACTGTCTCATCGTCGAACCTGACGCTCCAGGAGGGAATGATGGAGGCCAGCCGATACTAACGCTGGAGGCAGGAAGGCTCCCGGACATCCTTAGGTTTAACC
>NW_014570094.1:30933-35741 GCF_001313835.1 Polistes canadensis
TTGGTTGGTGAAATAAGGATGGGTAGGGGACGTCTCTGGGAGACGGTTGTCTCTGCTCCGGTGGAAATGGCACAGGCTGTCATCAAGAAAGGGAAGATAGACTTCGGACTATACCGGGCAAGAGTGGTCGAGCTCCGGCAAAGATAATTGCGTTGCCACCGGTGCCTGGCTAGGGGTCACGTTGCTGCGAGCTGCCCAAACCCGACCTCTAGGGCAAGCCTCTGCCAATAGTGTAGCCTACCGGGCCACAACGCGAAGGACTGCCAAAACAAGGTGGAGTGTCCGGTGTGCAGGGACGCCGGGCGCAGAAACAAGAACCATCGTGCGGGGACCTGGAAGTGTCCGATGGTCCCTCCGCGAAGGACAAATAACGAAACGTGCGCGTCTGCGAGTGCTAGTGAGGCTCGGGTGCCTAGTGTTTCGGCTGTGGGGATGAACAGGGGGGAGGATATAGGGATGGACGAGGACCTGTCAACCCCCACAAGAGACGCAAGTGGAGCGGGAGCGCAGGACAAGGACTGCGATACAAACAGGTGTGCGAAGCAGGAGCGGGGATCAGTGGTGTGACCATTAACAATGTCCCCCAGTGAACAATGTGTGCMGGTGAACCTGAACCATGMACGGGGTGYGCAGGATCTACTGATCCAGCGTATGCGCGAGTGTGGGGCGGGGATCGCGGTTATCGCAGAGCTGTGGTGGGTGCCTCCCGGGGATGAGAAATGGTTTTCGTCCCTGGGGGGGGCTCCGCTATCTGCGGTACTGGTAGGTGGAAGAGGAAGACCATGCAGTCTGGTGCTCAGGGGTAACTTCTTTGTGGCCGTTAAGTGGGGGGACTCGCTGGTGATTTCTGTCTACTTCCCCTTCAGCGAGGTTATTGGTGAATTTTGTAGACTCCTAGACGAGCTCGAAGAGCTCTTAGGAAGATTCCCTACCTCTCCGGTGCTGTTTGCTGGTGACTTTAATGCCCGGGTCTTTAGATGGGACCCGGAGGGTAGGGGTAACCTAAGGGGAGAGTTGCTCTTTACCTGGGCTAATCGGTTGAACTTGCACCTCTTCAACCGGATTGGTCGTCCCACGTGCATTCGGCCGCAAGGGTCGAGCGTTATTGACCTCACGTGGGGCTCGCCAGCTGCTAGTATCCGCCTATCGGAATRGAGGGKASATRAGSCAGAGTCCYTTTYGGACCATGCGTATGTCGTTTTTGAGTATTGCCACGAGACTGCAGGGGTCCGAGGCTTGAGCCGGCCTGACAAGTCTTTCCCTCGGTGGAATGCGCGGGCTGCGGACGAGGACATGCTCGCTGCTGCCCTCATATCGGGCGACTGGACGCGTCCTGGTGGTGTGTGCAGTGCGCGAGTGTACGTCAAGAAGCTTCGCTGAATGTTGCTGCGCGTGTGCGACATGGCACTGCCGAGAGCGGGGAACACTAAGAACAAGAGGAGGAAGGCGTGCTGGTGGTCGMAGGAACTGTCTGCTCCAAGAACGATGGCGACTGCGGCTAGGAGGCGCTTTCTGAAGGCCAGACGCAGCGGGGACCAAAGAAGAATAGAGCTGTGTCTGGAGGCCCGCAGGGAGACTAAAAAACTTTTGAAGAGGGCCATTAAGAAGGCCAAAGCCACTGCCTGGAGAGACTTCATAGRGACACTRRAGGCAGACCCGTGGGGCAGACCATWTCGCCTGGTCATGGGAAAGCTAAGGCCATACTCTGCACCCCTGACGGAGGTGCTCGAGCTGGACGTTTTGGACTAAGTGTTGGGGGGACTTTTTCCCCAGGTGGAGCAGATCAATGCTCAGGACTGGCGCGGGGTGCAGGTGGATGGTGCAGCGGTAACGCCGGAAGAGGTGCTGGCTGCAGCGAAGAAGATAACCGGTGGGAAGGCTCCGGGACCGGATGGGGTCCCGGGCATAGTGATAAGGGCAGCGGCAGTACACTGCGGGGTCGGTCTCGCGGAGCTTTTCACGGAGTGTCTTAGGACCAGCAACATTCCAACAGCCTGGAAGAGGGCTAAGCTGGTCCTGATAAAGAAGAAGCAGGACGCCCAACCCGACCTGCCTGGCTCCTACAGACCGATCTGCCTGCTGGATGAGATTGGAAAGCTTCTGGAAAGGATAATAGTGTCAAGGATTGTTGAGTGCCTGGAGTCAAGGGTTCTGCTTTCACAGGCGCAGCATGGCTTTCGCGTTGGACGCTCAACGGTAGGTGCAATTATGGTGGTGAAAAGTATTGTGCGGGAGTGCGTGGACAGTGAGCGCGTCGGGATTCTGACCTCGCTGGACATCAGCAATGCGTTCAATTCGCTACCGTGGGAGACCATCTTCAGGGCGCTGGATGGAATGGGCCTTCCCACGTATATCGCGAACATTGTTAGGAGCTATCTATCGGACCGATCGTTGATGTTTGTCGGGAGGCGAGGACGATTGGAGGAAAGACTGGTGTCGTGCGGGGTACCGCAGGGTTCGGTGCTGGGACCAACCCTGTGGAATATCGCCTATGACAGTGTCCTCCAGGTTCCGATGCCGGGGGGTTCCCGGGTCGTCTGTTATGCAGACGATACGGCYCTCCTGTCACTGGGGCGGGACCTGTCAGAGGCGATCGCGAACACGGAACGGGATCTCGATGTAATCGTGGGTGCGATCGAGGAGCTTGGTCTCGAGGTAGCGCCACATAAAACGGAGGCAATGGCCTTCCCTGCCTCTGCCATCCGCAGACGCAGGAATGTTTCGGCCCCTGCCATTAGGGTTAGGGGGTCTCGGGTTTTCATAGGTCCCAGAGTTAAGTACCTGGGCGTGGTGTTAGACTCGGATCTTACGTTCGGGCCCCACTTAGCGGCCTTGATTCCTAAGGCGGAGAATATCCTCCGGTGTCTTGGAAGGCTCCTTCTGAACCTTCACGGACCGGGGGAGAAGAAGAGGCGCCTCTACGGCAGCGTGATCCATTCGGTGCTTCTTTATGAGGCGCCGGCGTGGTGGCGCGCTGCCGCGGAGGACATGCGTGTCAAGCGGGCTATTCGATCGTTCCAGAGAAGGGTGGCGATCAGGGTGTTATGCGCCTATAAAACGGTGTCGTTGCATGCGGTAATGATGGTTGCGGGGATCATTCCACTCGATCATCTTGCGCACCGACTGGCGGAAGTGTATGCGACCCTTAGTGACGCAGGGGGACCTGTCCCTCCGAGCATTAAGGTGGCGCTGGGCGCTTGGGCTAGGAGGATGGCGATTGCTGCATGGAAGGAAGAGGAGATTAGCCTAATAGGGGTAACGGGGGAAACGAGGGCGCGGGTGAGGGCGGCTATTGCTGGCAGGTTGGATGAGTGGGTTGAGAGGCCGTACTCTATGGGTACGACCTTTYACAYYACTCAGCTGATGACTGGACATGGCTGCTTCCCTGCGTACCTTTTTAGAATAGGGAAAGCGGCGTCTCCGCAGTGCTTTCACTGCAGAGCACATGTAGATGATGCGGATCACACCCTGGTTGACTGCCCTGCGTGGGTGAATAAGCGGGACGGTCTTGTCAGGGAATTGGGGGTGGTGCGGGTCTCCCTTTCCGGAATACTCAGGGCATCCTTGGATATGCCGGAGGGGTGGACTGCATTCCAGTCCTTCGCGGGATGCGTGATGCGCGAAAAAGAGAATGCGGAGAGAGAGAGAGAATGGATGAATGAGAGAAGGTTGCGGGCAAAGCCGCAGAGGAATCTCGCTCCTAGGCAGCCCCCTCGGGCTAGGCTTCGCGTAACTCGGGCAACGAATGGCTGATAGCTGTGCGTCGCTTCCCCCTTATGGAGTGCCGTCATGGTATGAGAGTGGAGTGGGCCGGACCAGAACACCGTTCAATGTAAGGTCAGGCCAGGAGTGAGTGAGTAGCCTGCGTCTCCAGTATGGTCCATGCTCAACTGTTGAGTGCGCCAAGGTGTGTGAGTTAGCGCCTCCGGGGAGGAAACTTTCCTGTTGAGAGCGCCGGATGCAGGAGTAATGAGAGTGCGTGCGTGTGTAGGAGAAAGCGTGGCGAACTTCCGGCCGGGCTTGTTAGGGGAGAGGCACAAAGGCAATTTGAATTGTACTAGTCGTGCGTTGCGCCTGCCTCCTCCCCTTGCGGGTGAGTTTTGCACCAGGTGGGTTTTTAGTCGGTAAAAATCCGACACTCCCTTGGGTAACAGGCCCAAGGGGCCTATTGAACGTTTCCCCCTGACAAAAAAAAAAAAAAAAAAAAGAAAAAGGGTTGCGTCAGGGTTGCGTCAGGGTTGCGTCAGGGTTAAAACGTCGGGGTTGCTTTAGAGGTGCGTCACAGTGGGAACGTAGGGGTTGCTTTAGGGATGCGTCAGGGTAAAACGTCGGTGTTGCGTTTAGGATGCGTCGGGTTTGAAAGGTCAAGGTAGCTTTAGGGATGCGTCAGGGCTGGAACTTCAGGGTTTCTTTAGGGATGCATTAGGGTTGGAACGTCAGGGTTGCATTAGAAATGCGTCAGGGTTAGAACGTCAAGGTTNGGGTTGCATTAGAAATGCGTCAGGGTTAGAACGTCAAGGTTGCTTTAGGATTTGAATGTCGAGGTTGCTTTACGGATGCGTCAGGGATGGAACGTCAGGGTCGCTTTGGTATGCGTCAGGGCTGGAACGTCGGGATTGCACTCTAGATGCGTAATGGTTGGAACGTCATGGTTGCTTTAGGGACGCGTCAGGGTTAGAACGTCAAGGTTGCTTTTAGGATGCGTGAGGGTTTGAACATCAAGGTTGCTTTAGGGATGATTCAGTGTTAGAACACCGGTGTTTCTTTTGTGTTGGAACGTCAGGGTTGCTTTAGGGATGCTTCAGTGT
>NW_014570094.1:36531-39903 GCF_001313835.1 Polistes canadensis
GTTGGAACGTCAGGGTTGCTTTAGGGATGCTTCAGTGTGGGAATATCGGGGTTGCTTTAGGGTTAGAACGTTGGGGTTGCTTTAAGGATTCGTCAGGTTTTGAACGTCAGGGTTGCTTTGGGGATGCGTCAGGATAGGAACGTCAGGGTCGCTTTGGAGATGCGTCAGGGTTGGAAGGTCGGAGTTGCTTTTAGGATGCGTGAGGGTTGGAACGTCATGGTTGCTTTAAGGATGCGTCAGGGTTGGGACGTCGGTGTTGCTTTAGGGATACGTCAGGGTTGGAGCGCCGGTGTTGCTTTTAAAGTGCGTCAGGGTTGCGTCAGGGTTGCGTCAGGGTGGGAACGTCAGGTTTGCATTTGGGATGCGTCAGGGTTAGAAGGTCAAGGTTGCTTTCGAGTTGTAATGTCGAAGTTTCTTCACGGATGCGTCTGGGTTAGAACGTCAGGGTTGCTTTAAGGATACGTAAGGGTTAGAACGTCTGGGTTGCTTTAGGGATGCGTTAGGGTTAGACCGTCTGGATTGCTTTTGGGATGCGTCAGGGATGGAACGTCAGGGTTGCTTTAGGGTTGGAACGTTAAAGCTGCTTTAAAGATGTGTCATAATTGGAACATCTGGGTTGCTTTTGGGATCCGTCAGGGTTGGAAGGTCGGAGTTGCTTTAAGGATGCGTGAGGGTTGGAACGTCATGGTTGCTTTAAGGATGCGTCAGGGTTGGAACGTCGGGGTTTCTTTGGGGATGCGTTAGGGTGAGAACGTTAGGGTTGCTTTAGGGATGCGTCTGGGTTGAAAAGTCGGGGTTTTTTAGGAATGCGTAAGTGTTGGAACGTTAGTGTAGATTCAGATATGCGTCAGGGTTGAAACGTTATGGTTGCTTTAGGGATCTGTCAGGGTTGGAACGTCGGGGTTGCTTTTAGGATGCGTCTGGGTTTGAACGTCGGAGTTTCTTTGGTTATGCGTCAGGGTTAGAGCGTCTGTGTTGCTTTAAGGATGCGTCAGAATAGGAACGTCAGCCTTTCTTTAGGGTTGGAACGTCAGGGTTGCTCTAGAAAGGCATCAGGGTTAAACGTCAGGGTTTCTTTAGGGATGCGCCAGGGCTGGAACGTTGGAGTCGCTTTAGGGATGCGTCAGGGTAGGTACGTCGGGGGTGATTTGAGGACTTGTGAGGGTTGGAACGTCAGGTTTACTTTAGGGTTTAAACGTTAGTGGTTCTTTATGTATGCGTCAGAGTTGGAACGTCGAGGTAACTTTAAATATACGTCAGTGTGGGTATGTCGGGGTTGCTTTGGGGATACGTAAGGGTTGGAACATGAAGGTTGCTTTAGGTATGCATCAAGGTTGGAACGTCGAGGATGCATTAAGGATGCGTCAGGGTTGGAACGTCGGGGTTGCTTTAGGGTTAGAACGTCGGATGTGCCTTAAGGATGTTTCATGGTTAAAATATAAGGGTTGCTTTTGAGATGCGTCAATGTAGGAACGTCTGGGTTGCTTTTGGGATACGTAAGGGTTGGAACGTTAGGGTTGCTTTAGGGATGCGTCGGGGTGGGAACGTCGGAGTTGCTTTAAGAATGCGTCAGGTTTAGAACGTCGGGATTGCTTTTGGGATAAGTCAGGGTTGGAACGTCGGTGTTGCTTTAGGGTTAAAACGTCGGGGTTGCTTTAAGGATGTGTCATGCTTGAAACATCAGGGTTGTTTTGGGATGCGTCAGGGTAGAAACGTCTGGGTTGCTTTAGGAATGCGTCAGGGTTAGAACGTCAGGATTGCTTTAGGTATGTGTGAGGGTTGAAACATCGAGGTTGCTTTTGGGATGCGTCAGGGTTGGAACTTTAGGGTTGCTTTTAGGATCCGTCAGGGTTGGAACGTCTGGGTTGCCTTCAGGATGCGTCAGGGTGGGAACGTCGAGGTTATTTTGGAGATGCGTTGGGGTTAGAAAGTCGGGATTGCTTTCGGGATTAGTCAGAGTTGGAACGTCGGGGTTGCTTTAGGGTGCCAACGTCGGGGTTGCTTTAATGATGTTTAATAATTGGAACATCAGGGTTACTTTTGGGATCTGTCAGGGTTGGGGCGTCTGGGTTGCCTTCAGGATGCGTCAGAGTTAGAACGTCGAGGCTGCTTTGGGGATGCGTCAGGGTTTGACCGTCAAGGTTGCTTGAGGACTGCGTAAAAGATGAAACGTCGTGGTTTCTTTGGAGATGCGTCCGTGTGGGAATGTCTCGGTTCGTTTGGGGTTGCGTAAGGGTAAGAACGTCGGGGTTTCTTTAGGGATGCGCCACGGTGGGAACGTCAGTGTTACTTTAAAGATGCGTCAGGATTAGCACGTCGAAGTTGATTTAAGGATGCGTCAGGGTGGGAACATTAGGGTGCCTTTAGGGATGCGTCAGTGTTGGAACTTCGGGGTTGCATTAGGGATGCGTCAGGGTTAGAACGTCAGGGTTGCTTTAGGGATGCGTCAGGGTAGGAACGTTAGGGTCGCTTTAGGGATGTTTCAGTGTTTGAACGTCAGGGTTGCTTAAGGGATGCGTCAGGGTTGGAACGTCAGGGTTAATTTGGGGATAGGTCAGGGTTTATTTAGAGATGCATCAGGGCTGAAAAGTCGGGGTTTCTTTAGGTATGCGTCAGGGTTGGAACTTTAAGGTTGTTTTAGGGATGCGTCAGGATAGAAACGTCAGGGCTTCTTTAGGGTTGGAACGTCGGGGTTGCTCTAGAAATGCGTCAGGGTTTAAACGTCTGTGGTTCTTTATGGATGCGTCAGAGTTGGAACGTCGCGGTGTCTTTAAAGTTACGTCAGTGTGGGAACGTCAGGGTTGCTTTGGGGACACGTCAGAGTTGGAACGTCAAGATTACTTTAGGGATGCATCAGGGTTGGAACTTCGAGGTAKCATTAAGGATTCGTCAGGGTTGGAACGTCTGGGTTGCTTTAGGGTTAGAACGTCGGGGGTGCTTTAAGGATTTGTTAYAGTTGGAATATCAGGGTTGCTTTTGAGATGCGTCAGGGTAGGAACGTCTGGGTTGCTTTTGAAATGCGTCAGGGTTAGAACGTCAGGATTGCTTTAGGGATGTGTGAGGGTGGGAAAATCTGGGTTTCTTTAGGATTGCGTCAGGGTTGGAACGTCGGGGTTGCTTTAGGGATGCGTCAGGAATAGAACGTCGAAGATGCTTTGGAGATGCGTCAGGGTTAGAACGTCAGGGTTGCTTCAAAAATTCGTCAGGGTTAGAACGTCGGGGTTGCTTTCGGGATGCGTCAGGGTTAGAACGTCGGGGTTGCTTTCGGGATGCGTTAGGGTTAAAACGTCCGGGTTTCTTTAGGGATGCGTCTAGGTAGAAACGTCGGGGTTACTTTAAAAATGCGTCAGTGTTGGAACGTCAGGATTGCTT
>NW_014570094.1:40000-41387 GCF_001313835.1 Polistes canadensis
ACGTCGGTGTTGCTTTTGAAGTGCGTCAGGGTTGAATCGTCGGGGTTGCTTTATGGATGCGTCAGGGTTGGAACATCGGGATGCTTTGAATATGCGTAAGGKTTKKAACGTCAAGGTTGCTTTAGGGACGCGTCAGGGTAGGAACGTCAAGGTTGCTTTTAGGATGCGTAAGGGTTGAAACGTCAGGGTTGCTTTAGGGATGCTTCAGTGTTAGAACGTCGGGGTTGCTTTAAGGATGCGTTAGGTTTAGAACGTCAAGATTGCTTTCAAGTGGCGTCAGGGTTTGAACGTCGGGGTTGCTTTAGGGTTWAAACGTCGGGGTTGCTTTAATGATRTTTCATAATGGGAACATCAGGGTTGCTTTTGGGATCCGTCAGGGTTAGAACGTCTGGGTTGACTTCAGGWTTCGTCAGGGTGGGAACGTCCGGGTTACTTTGGGGTTGCGTTAGGGTTAGAACGTCGGGATTGCTTTAAGGATGCGTCAGGGTTGAAACGTCGGGGTTGCTTTAGGGTTAGAAAGTTGGGGCTGCTTTAAAGATGTGTCATAATTGGAACATCAGTGTTGCTTTGGGAATCCGTCAGGGTTGTAACTTCTGGGTTGCYTTCAGGWTGCGTCAGGKTTTAACCGTCAACGTTGCTTTTGGGATGCGTACAGGATGGAACGTCGTGGTTGCTTTGGAGATGCGTCCGGGTGGGAAYGTCGCGGTTCGTTTAGGGTTGCGTAAGGGTAAGAACGTCAGGGTTTCTTTGGGGATGCGTCACRKTTGGAACGTSGGGGTTGCTTTGARGATGCGTCAGGGTAGGAAACTCAGGGTTGCATTAAAGGTGCTTAAGGGTTWAAACGTCAGGGTTGCTTTAGAGATGCATCAGGCTTGGAACGTCAGGGTTGCTTTGAAGATGCGTCAGGGTTAGCACGTCGGGGTTGATTTAAGGATGCGTCAAGGTTAGAACGTTAGGGTGCCTTTAGGGATGCGACAGGGTTAGAACATCAGGGATGCATTATAGATGCGTCAGGGTTGGAACGTCGGGATTTCTTAAGGGATGCGTTAGGGTTAGAACGTCGAGATTGCTTTCGGGATGCGTCATGGTTGGAACGTCAGGGTTGCTTTAGGGTTACAACGTCGGGGTGCTTTAAGGATGTGTCATGGTTAGAACATCAGGGTTGCTTTTGGGATGCGTCAGGGTTAGAACGTCGGGGTTGCTTTCGGGATTCGTCAGGGTTAGAACRTCAGAGTTGCTTTAGGGTTAGAGCGTCGGGGTTGCTTTAAGAATGTGTCAAGGTAGGARCATCTGGGTTTCTTTTAGGATGCGTCAGGGTTGGAACGCCGGGGTTGATTTAGGGATGCGTCAGGTTTAGAAGGTTTGGGTTGCTTTTGGGATGCGTCAG
>NW_014570094.1:42837-46176 GCF_001313835.1 Polistes canadensis
ACAACCTCAGAGATTAAACCGTGTGGGAGGAAAACCCACACGACGGCGGTGCTTGATGGTGTTAGGACAGGCCATCCATCGTCGACATCATGGTACTGTCAGGAGTCTGTGGTAGGCAACCCGGCCCAGACTCTGGTTAATGCGTCGGGAAGTTGTTCACGGGTAGGCAACCTGGCCCGAGGATTGACTGCTGCTACAGGAAGTCGAGGACGCTCCTTGGAAGAGGGGCCGAAGTGCACAACAAGATGCATGGAAGAGCTAGAAACTGATTCCATACCAGTCAGGTCACATAAGAGGGCTAGGCCAATATTGTATACATCATCATCAGAGGAGGAGGTGATTGATCTGACGAGAATGGATGGAGTCTTAACGGAGAGCCATCGATTTCTAGTATGGAAACTGGAAGACTGATCGAGATTATAATGGACAACATTGCTGAGGCCGAGAATAAAAGGAAAACATGCGGCAATATCAAGGGTGAGATCTCTGGTAAGATGAAGAGTTGTCATTTAGAAGTAATGGAAATGGCAAGGGAATTGCAGGCTCGCAACAGGGTAAAATATAGCTCTTATATACAAGAGTCCATGGAGCAGTTAAAGGCGGAGGCAAAAGCCACTAATAATCGGCTGAAACAGTTGGAAGAAGAATGTACGCGCCTTAGGCGGGAGTTGAGGCGTAAGGAGGTACTCCTTGAAAAGGCATCGAAAGGGGAAAAAAAAACCGTTCATGTCCCAACTAGGGCAACAACTGTTACAGCAAATCAGGCTCCGTCTTCAGTAAATGAGAGACTAGTCGCTGCCAGGAAGAAGGATGATCCTGATGGCAGGACGATGGGGAGGGTATTAACTGAGCTCTCAAAATCAGTGCTCAGATTACAAAACGAGCTTAATGAGATAAAGATGGACAGAGTTCTTATGCACAGGTTGCAGCCCGATCGCGGGTTGTTCCTTTACCGTTGATACCGACGCCTCTGACCACTGTCCCGGACGGGGATAGGTTTATAGAGGTAAAGAGAAGGAATAGGATAGCTGTGCCTGCTGGGAAGACTTTGCCTTCACGGGTGGATGTCGGGAGGGTTTGCTCTCCTGTTTGTCCTGGTGTAAGGGGGGGGCCCTGTTGTTGGTATACAAAAAAGGAAGAAGAAGAATAAGATAAAGAATAAGAAGAGAAATAGGGAGACTGCAATGGTATCTGTCACGTGTGCGGAAGGGGCTTCTTATTTGGAAGCCCTAAAGAAATTGGAAACAGGAGTAAAAATAGAAGAAATAGGGGCAAAGGGGCTTTYGTATAGGCGTGGCCTGACGGGGTCCTTTATCTGGCAGGTCCGGGGAAAGGATGCCAATGTTAGGCCTGACAGACTTGCACAGGCAATGAAGGGGGCCCTACCGGAGGCAAAGWTAGCTAGGCCCCAAAGGACTAGCCCCATAAAATTAGTGGGGATCTATCCGACTACCACCCTGACGGCGATCAGGTGCAAACTACAGGAGGTTAGGGCAGGATTTGACCCTAACTTTATCAGCATTGGGGAGTTTCACTTAAGCAGGGGCAGTCGCTATGAGGTCACAGTCGTGCCCCCATCGGCACTGTGCCAGGCTGCCATTGATAGGGGTAGTATCCTTGTGGGTTGAAGTAGGATCCGGGTGTTTCCGGAAAGGCCTAGACCACTAAGGTGCCACAGGTGTCTGGCGAGAGGCCACGTGGCTGCCTCTTGTCCTGCACCAGGTGCCAGGATGGGTGTACGTTTTAGGTGCGGGGAACCAGGACATGTAGCAAAGGACTGTGAGGACAAACCAAGGTGCCCGATCTGTGGGGAAGCGGGGCGGTCCCGAACCTCGCACAGAGCTGGGTAATGGGATTGTCCATTGGTGCCTCTTACTAAGGGGARAGACATCATACTGGTGGGAGTTGCGGACCGTCAAGGCAATTTGGGATGTGCAAGAAACGTTCCGGGAAGTGCGGGCGAAAAAACAATAGTACAAGGTGATGTAAATAGTGCGGGTGTGAGTGTGGATAATGAAATGGAGGTTAAGCAGGTGAGCTCTGCCCCTCCATGTAACTAATTAAACTATTTCCGACAATGGCCACGGTCATAAAGGCCAATTTAAATCATGCGCGTCGCGCCTAGGACTTATTGGGCCAGCGGATGAGGGAGATTGGTGCGGACATTGCGATAGTTTCGGAGCCGTGGTTAGTTTCTCCGAGGGATGGGAAATGGTTCTCATCCCTGGGAGGGTCGCCTCTCTCTGCAATCGTCGCGGGCAAGGGCGAAAGAACCTGTAGCTTGGTGCGTCAAGGTTTGTTTTTTGTAGCCGTTAAATGGGGGGACTCGCTGGTAGTTTCAGTCTACTTCCCCTCCTAGCGAGAATTTAAATAGTTTTAGTAGACTCCTTGATGAGCTCGAAAAGCTCTTAGGTACATTTCCTGCAATTTCAGCATTAGTTGCCGGGGACTTTAATGCCCGGTTCCCAAGATGGGATCCGGAAGGCAGAAGTAAACCAAGGGGCTAGTTACTCTGTATGTGGGCCAATAGGTTAAACCTAAGTGTGGCTAATCAGGTTGGTCACCCCACGTGCGTTCGACCGCAAGGGTCGAGCGTTCTAGACCTTACGTGAGGGTCTCTAACAGCTAGTGTCCGCTTAACCGATTGGAAGGTGGATGAGGCCGAGTCCCTTTTGGACCACTTATATGTTATATTTAAGTATATGCACGAGGCTGCAGGATTCCGAAGCCTTCGCTCTAGGAATGAAATATTCCCTAAATGGGACGCGAGAGCTTTGGGAGAGGACAGGCTTGCGGCAGCCCTTGTCTCCGGTGAGTGGATACGGGACGATAGTGACAATTTGCGGGACTTGGTGAAGTGGGTAAACAATACTCTCCTCACTTCGTGCGATATGTCCATGTCAAGGGTGAGGGCACCGGCAGACAGGGGTCGTGTGGTGCCATGGTGGTCGCGGGAAATGGCACTACTGCGGGGGGTGGCTACAACGGCGAAAAGACGTTATTTAAGGGCCAGAAGAGGTGGTGATCCGGTGAGGATTAGAGAGTGTTTGGAGGACAGGAGAGAGAAAAGAGAGAATCTAGTCCGTGCTATAAGGAGGGCTAAGGCCTCAGCTTAGAGGGATTTTACTGCAACGATTGAAGATGATCCTTGGGGGAGACCCGACAGGCTGGTTATGGGTAAATTAAGGGCTCGTGGTGTTCCTCTGACTGARGCATTGGATCCTCATTTATTGGAAAGGATTGTTGCGACGCTGTTTCCGGAGGGCGGAAGATCAACTGCCCCAAATGTTGAGGTAGGAGATGCGGAAGAAGTAGTCGTCACAATTGGGGAAGTACATA
>NW_014570095.1:0-11759 GCF_001313835.1 Polistes canadensis
AAAGAGCATTAGAAGTAACCGTCTTAAATTGTCGTTTCTTTGTTTTACAGGTATAATTTAATTGTTAATAATTGTAATTAGTAGTTTTAGTTAAAAATATAAATCTTTGTTTTACWGAGCAACACGTYATTCGAGTTATTTCCATACTATCCAACCTGATAGATAGATATAAACGTTACATATATATATCAGTTCAGTCCAAAAGTTCGTGCGCAATATACTATTTACAATTTTTACAAAAATGTGCACGAACTTTTGGACTTACCTGATACATATATAAATTCGTAAGAGACGTAAATATTAGATACATAATGCCAATTTTGATTTCCGCGATCGATAGAACGATATAGAATAGAAGAAAAACTCATGAGAAAAGATGAGACAGTGAAAAGGTTAGCTAGTGAAAGGATTTATATTGCAAAAAAATAGGACAATATTTGAAAATATACTTGACACAAAGAAAATATTTCTCAGGATTCAAGAGTCAAAGCAAAAAGAAATAAAACTTTATTGAAAACAATTTATTTTAACGCGCCGCGGCGGAAAACGCGTCTCACAACAAAAGTTAAATTAGATTATTTTACACTTAAAAATAATAAAGTTTATTCAGACATTGCTATAATAAGTGCTACAAACCGAATACAGTAATAATCAGAAATATATTACAAAAATGAAGATACTCGTAGGATTACATGATAGTGAAATTTGTGAAGTAAGAAGATATTACATGCTTCAAATTCCGGAAAATACAGACAATTACATTGATTAGGTTAAATATTGTAACAAATTTATCGAAGATTAAGCGCTTTTGTTTAAAATCTTTCTATTCCTATTGTTTTATGTTAGTTAAGAAAAAAAATAGTTTTAGTCGAATGTGTGTCGGTTGTCGCTCCTTTAAACATAATATTGACTAGTGATCCATAATGATCTCTTCTTGTTCTTCTCCTTCAACTTCTTATTGCCAGGACTTCGTCCTGTTATATTTAGTTGACAAGAAAGTAATTGCTAATTTTGATTATAGATGTCTCACTCCCATTTTTATAATACTCGTTAATGTTATGATTTTCTTTTTATTATTTATGTTATCTGTAATCCTTACTTCAAGTTATGAAATCATTGCGCATATATTATCTTAATGTCCTTTCTTTATTTGAATATTAATATAGAGTGCAAAAATAAACATTTTCGCAATATCTTGCTTTATTATTTCCGTAAAGGAAAGAACGCAAGGTAAGCCGCAAAACAGATACGTGATGTGTATGGTGATGAAGCCCTTAAAGAAAGGCAATGCCAAAATTGGTTTGAAAAATTCCGTTCTGGAGATTTTTCTCTTAAAGATAACGAACGTTCAGGTCGACCAGTTAAGCTGAATGTGGACAAAATCCAAACAATCATTGAAGCGGATCGTAACGTAACTACACGGGAGATTGCAGAGAAGGTAAATTTTTCATATACAACCATTGAGAATCATTTAGAACGTGTTGGGCTCGTTAAGACGCTGGATATTTGGGTTCCGCACGATTTGAAAGAAATTCATCTGACACAGCGTATCAACGTTTGCGATTTATTGCTTAAACGCAATGAATTCAATCCGTTTTTAAAACGAATCATCACTGGAGACGAAAAGTGGATTGTATACAACAATGTTAATCGAAAACGATCGTGGTGCACGCCTAATGAGTCTTCGCAAACCTCTTCAAAGGCAAATATCACACAAAAGAAGATTCTGCTCTCAATTTGGTGGGATTAGAAAGGTCCGGTGTATTATGAGCTGCTTTCAAGGAACCAAGCCATTCATTCAGAGGTCTACAGTCGCCAACTGGACAAATTAAATGCAGCAGTCAAGGAAAAGCGACCAGAATTGGTCAATCGTAAGGGTGTCATTTTCCATCAGGACAATGCTAGGCCGCACACAACTTTGGCCACTCGGAAAAAATTGATGGGTATTGGTTGGGAATTAATGTTACACCCACCAAATAGCCCTGATCTTGCACTATCGGATTACCACTTATTTCGATCTCTGGACAACTTCCTCCGTGGTAAAACTTTAAATGATGATTACGCTATAAAATCGCACTTACTTCAGTTTTTGGCCGAAAAAGATCAGACTTCCTACGAGCGTGGAATTTTCAAGTTGTCAGAGAAATGGCAAAAAGTCATCGAACAAAATGAACTGTACATCATAGATTAAAGTTCATCACAAGTAAGAAAGAAAACACTTTTATTTGATGGAAAAAAATAAGCAATTTCTTTCTTGCCAACCCATTATATTAGTTATAAAATTCTTTTTATAGTGCTTCTGTTGATCTTGTGATGATGATGCTTAGCTTTCATATTACCTTTTTCAAAGTCTTCAGGTGATCTTGTTGTCTATTTTTTCCTGTTTTTGCCACCTTTAGTAGCCTACTGTCGTCTATTCCATCTACATGGTATCGCCACTTTCTACTTCTCTCTCTCATCCCCCTTATCACATTGTGAGTCTCACCCTCTTTTCTTATCTCTTTGTTTCTTTTTTTACCTCTTAGTGAGTTCCTTGTTTCTGCTCGTAGCGTCTTCATTTCTGTAGTTCTCAGAATACTTTTTGATTTCGTGGACTCTGCCTTTGTCTGTGCTGCATATGTCATTATCGGTCTGACATAAGTCTTACATATGCGTACCTTACTTTTAATGCTTATATGCTTATTTCTCCATATGACATCCCTAAGATATCTAAAGATTATGAATGATTTAGTTGCTCGCTCTCTTATCTCCTTCTATAGATTTCTGTTGCTCTTGATCAAAGATCCTAGATATTTGAATCGCATAAATTGGTTTACGCTTTTGTTATATATAACTAGCTTGGATTGTCTAGGCTCCTTGGAGATGGTGAGTGTTCGGTCTTTTTTGTCGAAATAGTCATGTTAAGTTTAGCTGTTGTCTTTTTGAATTTTTACAGCATCCATGTAGGTCGTCCTCGTCTTGCGACATTATGATTGCATCGTCGGCGTAGCGTATTATTTTTCTTTTTTCTTTTCCCATCCTGTCCCCTTGTCCAGCTGTTTTCCCCTCCTTTTTTATTTTGTCCATGTTCAGGTTAAAAAGGATCGGGCTTAGACTGTCTCCTTTTCTGACTTTAGTCGTTATTGGGATCTTCTTTGTTGTCATACTACCCATTCTTATTATTGTTCTATTAGTTATTGTCTTATTATTGTTGTCAGGTTTTTTTATTATCCGTCTTATGTGCCTGATTACTTCTCTGGCTCTCAGGATTCGTAGTACTCCCTAAGTTTCACTTTGTCAAACGCTTGTGGGAGATCAACGAAGCACATGTATATTGGTTTGTCAAATTCTACGGCTTTTTTTAGCTATTTGTCGTAGTATGAATATTGCATCCACCGTCGATCTATTTTGTCTAAATCCTTGCTGTTCTTCGCCTATACCTATCTGCTATATACCCTCCTTCAATTAGGATGGCCCTTTTTGTATTTTACTATTTTATTAAATAGGGTACCTAGTTTTTCTGTTAGTGGTCTACCCCCATATTATATTAGTTTGCTTGTTATCTCATCTGTTCCTGGTTTTTTACGGTTTTTTAACTTGTCTATTGTTTTTTTTAATTCTTTAGATGAGATAATGTAATCGTTTAGTGTCTCCTCTTCTTCTTCCTCGCTTCTGTTGTACGTCTTCTCAGTCTCGTTTTTGTACAGATCTGTGAAATGTTTTCCCCTCTGTTGTGATTTGGTTAGTTTGCACGGATTTGTTTACGTGTTTTTTACGGTTTCGTAGCATATTTCATACTTTTTTCTGTGCTTCGTATAGGTCGTGTTCCATGTCGGCCGAGAGTTTTTCCAGTAGTCCCGTTTCATTTTTCTAATTATCTCGTTTACCTTGTTTCATGTTCTTCAGTAATCGTTATATGTTGCTGTGTTATTCCGATATTGTAGGTTGGCGTACTTTTTTTCTTTTGCCAGGGTCTTCTATTAAACCACAGAGTGTTTCTCCGCCTTTCTCCAGGGTTTATTCCTTTTTGGCCAGAGTTTTTCTGCTGCTTTTTAAATGTATGTTTTGATCTTTTTCCATGATATTTTGACGTCGTCTGTTTCTTGGATTTTGTTACTTTCTATTTTTTGTACTAGTCGTCTTTGGTAGAAGTCTCTTATTCATTCATCGCTTAACAGTTTTATGTTTAGTTTTTCTATTTTTTCTTCTTTGGTTATTATTTTGGCATTAAACGTGTTTTTTCTTATTTTCGCAAGTCTTAGGTTGTAGTTAGTGCCCGTATTTGCTGACTTTAGCACTCTGACGTCCAGTATTTTTTTAAAATTTACGTTGCTATTGGTTATTATGTTCTCTATTGTTGACTTTTGTCCTCTAGTGTTTTTGAAGGTGTATTTATACTGTGGTTTAAGTGGGTAAAAAGTGTTATTGATCCGTAGCTCATTCATGGCGCAGAAATTAATCAGCATTTCCCTTTTTTCGTTCAAAGCGTCCTAGTTGAAACGATTTTTAATCCTTTTTATTATCTTGTTGTCGATCCTTGCATTAAAGTCCCCGAGTCCTATAGTCTCATCTCGTTGAAGGATGTTGTCTAGGTGCGCATGCAGCGCTCGTAAATATAATTTTTTTCTCTTTATGTTTTGGTGATATCTGATGAATAAACACTGATTATGTGTATCGGTATCTTCTTCTGAAATTGTAGCGTTACCTGTAGTATGCTGTCGCAGATGTATTTGGACTCTTGTACATTGTCCATGTATCTCATAGTTATCTCCCTTTAATAAAGGAGGAACTAAACGTACCAAGCTGTGATAAATAATTTAGTTTATTAAATTTGCGAGGCAGCTATAATACAATTTAAATGTCTACAAATTTCAAGAGATAAGAAACAAAAATTAGAAATTGAATGACACTTTTTAAAATATAAATTTACTTTAATTCTAAATTAACTTATTAGTCAGTAAAACCCAACAAGCTTTGAAGTAATATACTATGAAATCTTTAAGTTTATCTAAATATCTTCAAATTTATATTAATAGAATTAATAGTTATATTCGTAAAGATAATGTCTTATGTAAATAGGAGTAGAAATGTTCTAACGTATTAGAAATGGTATTCTATATAGTTTATATTTACTTTTGTTTATAAACACCGGAAGCTCTACTTATTATGTTCTGAAAAGTGAACTATCGTTTACTGTTAGTACTATAAGATTAATTTTATTTTATTAAAAATAGAAGTAATAATATTGATTTATTCAATAACGCTAAACACTAATGTTGCGTATCCTACGCAACGAGTGAGTAGGGCAAAGCACCGGGGCGTGTACGCCCCTGCCAAGGCGTGAGACACGCGCGACAAAGCAGTAGCTTTGTTTTTGGTGGTAACCACGGGAGCGCCAAGATCGTTGTAAGGGCTCCTTTCTTCTAGCTTGCGCTCTCCCACCACAGTTAATACGCCAATCATATGTATCGGCGGTCGTATTATCATCGGGCTTTTCGGTGATTGGTCCAGCATTGCATCGCTTTTTTGTATAAAGCCCAGCGCGTTCTCGCGCCTAGTGGCACTCGTCATTTGGGCACTCGGCATTCGGCACGCAGCATTCATCATTCATCGATCGTCACTCGTGATTGCTGAGACTTGCGAGAACCACTTTGGAGAGAATTATTGTATTGCGCAATACTACATCATTTAAGTTCGGCCAGCGACAAAGGACAAAGGCGGTCCTGCACGTGGCCAGAATTGTTCTGCTTTGTACGGATTCTTCTTCAACGTTTCAACCAGGGTATTTATGCCGAAAGGCTTTTCCCTGACGAGCCAAATAAAGCGTACTTGTTAGTACTGACTGGGCTCAAATATATTTGTTATTTGTGTTTTATTCTCCTATCCACCTTCCTATTAATAAACAATTTTGATATCACCCGTAAAGGGCATTTTCGATTCGCTGTACAATCCACTGGAGTTCTGATTGAAACGTGTCCGCGAAACTCGGCTATTCCTCATGCTACCCGTCAAATCGAGGTAATTGCACCGCCGGTATCCTGTAAATACTATCTACGAACAGACTGCTAACCGTAGTGCTAACCGGAGACAGCAGACTCGCGGTAGGCGAATTTTTATCATGGGTGGCTACCGAATCAATTCTATTAATAATTAATCCTTTGTTAAAATAATATTTTATTATTAAATTTTATAACCTAAATAAATCTTGTTTGATTTACAGGTTTCTGCTATCATTATCGATGACGTTACTCTATTAAAATTAGATAAAAGTAATAATAGAATGTAACTAAAATTGTATGATCTTATATTTTTAAATAGTTTCACAAAGATTTTTACTGTAATCTCTCATTTTTTTTATTAGTCCAGAAAGACGTATGCAATCATCCCATTCTTTTCATCGTTTCAGAAAAACGTTCATCATTATTCCATGGAAATCATTCTACTCAATGGTAGTATATACAACTGCGTACAGTCGTGCAAGTATACTTTTTTCTTTCTTTCCTTTAATTTTAGAAATACGCTAATTTCTAATTAGATCGTTCGATGCATTCGGAAATTTTAAATTTTGTATCACTAATAAATTTTAATGTAAATGAAATGATTTATTGAATTAATTATTTAATTACGCGTTGCAATTGTAATTTAAATTTAATTAATCTAAATTCATTTTATTTCTTATAGTATTAAATTTACAGAAATAATTCAAGACACGCTCAGTCAATTAAACATGTAGAATAAAATGTTTAAATATATATTTATAAATATTGAACCTTGTTAAGTTTTACATTAATGCTATATCTATTCTTTCGTATAGGTATTATCGCAATAATTATACTTCTGTAAAAATAACCCTATCGCGATGAAATTTATTTTATGAAAGTTAGAGTGCCACGCGATATTTGTTCCTTTGTATTTTATCTTTTTTTTTTTATATAGTTTATAAGTTTTTAGTTACATCTTTTGAATAATTCTTTTTAATAATAATTAAAGCATACAAAAAATACTAGCAAGATTCTAAAATTTTTGGAATATGTAGTTTAAATAATTGAATTATAAAACGATTATTATATTTTTTATTTAGTATTTTCTCTCGTCCAAAATTATAATTTTTGATGATAAAGTTTCATAGGGAACTAATAACTCAATTAAATTAAGTTCTACTTCTTTTCATGTCCAAGTTCCCTATGAAACTTTATCATCAAAAATTATATTTTTTATTAGTAACATAAAAAATAAACAGAAGTACGATACGACTTGCTTTAAATAGACTTTGATTTTCAGACCTTCGGATGCGATTACAGGCAATGCAATCTTAAAGTTAGTGTTCATTTTAAAAATGTAGCCTTCCTTGGTATGCAATCGCAAAGATTGCTTTAAAAGTAATTAAATCGGTATTTAAAATTATTGCAAAAATTTGTAAAATATTCTTGTTAAAAATACAATTCGCTCAATATGTGATTAGAATCCTTAAAACACTTTCGGTCAATTCGGAAGAAGAGGATTTGCGGTTTAATTAAAATATTGTCATTGCCGAAAGTGTGAATTAACAACTTTATTTCTGCTAAAACAACTTTATTGACGCATTTTGCTTCGTTTAGATAAATTAACGGTTAGTATTATTTTGTAGTCTTAACTATTACTTCTTATAGACATTCATTTTTTTAATCACGTTTGTTTTTACTTATAGTCAATGTTTATGAAAAAAATTTTGGATAATATGAAACCAAATTAAATTTATTTCTTATTTTTAAATATAGATTAATCATCGATTAAACGATTCAGCATTCATAGATTTAACGACAAAACGATACAACGATTGAACGATTCAACGATTAAACGATTCAATGATTAAACGATTCAACGATTCAACGATTCATCATTAAATGATTCAACAATTTAACAAATTTACAAATCATCGAATTTTATTCAACTTCACGACATCATTTAACTTACAGCAAGGGGGATGAGTGTTACGGAGCTATCGCGCAACTTCAAATGCCAATTGTTAAGTTTCATTTCTTATTTTATTTTTATGGTAACAATAAGTAACGAGTAAGTAACAAAATTTTAAGTCCTTCTAGTGTCCAATCATGCCAAGGATGAAAGGTTTAATATCAGCACGGGTTCCTGATTGGATTCAAAGATGTATCTTGTCTGAAACGAGAATAAGAGACGTGAGTAGAATCTTTGGTTTTGCTCACGAGTGATTCCTAATATATATATGATTTTTATATATGTGATTTATTTAGATTAGGCTAGAGTCTTCTTGTTTCATCGGTTTTATTTCACCATATTACCAGTGCAATTAATTATTGTACTTATTTTTTCCCTTTACATCTTTAATCGTGTTAGTAATGGAGAAACCAAGCATAAATTTACTTGACTTTCTGCCGATAAAGCATGTAAACATTGTTTTATATGCATTGCTTCGCACTTAGTTTTTCAATCATGAATTATATTAATATATCGATACCTTGATATTATTATCAATAATTGAGCAAGAAGACAAACTAATTTCACGAACGGATAGATTCAGGCAATTAAGTAGTGGTTTAAAACCCAGTTCTTTAATTAGAACAGCAGTTTAATGAAAAAGTCGTCCAAGATTTGAAAGGAATATTCATGCTTTCACTCTGAAAGCTACTTAACACTTCTCTATCTCAGAACAGTATTTTATTGTATATTAATATAATTTAGAAAGTTTCCTACAGGGTACTTTACGTTTTTTCATTCGCTTGTTTAAGTCAACATTCACTAAATGTCTTGTAAAATCTTTAATCCGTTTAAATAAATATTTGATGTGTAACATCTTTCCGCTCGGTATCTAGGAGTTATTTCGTGAAAAGGGACGAACATGTGTAACAGGAAACCGGGGAAGCGCACGTGTTATGTTACGGTGTACAGAGTATGAATTCACACTCGTAAGTAATAACTAATGATTTATTTAGTTAAGGTAAGTGAGTAAATAATCGAATGAAAAAAAGTTGATTAAAATTCTTTTTACTTATTAATGCTTCATTATAGATTGAATACCAGACAGAGAGTGAATCGCCGCCAGCGCAGGGGAAGTAACGGTAAGGGCTTTCCTCGTGCCTTCTATCGCATTTCAATTGTGTTGCCCATTATTTCAAGTTTCCTCGCCTTGGCATCGAGAATGTCTTGTTTACTCATGGTGATAAGGACATTGACCGCATATCATCCAGATGCCTAGAAGCAGAGTTATATAACTCGCGCTATTAGATTTGAATAAAGAGGGCGCGCGATAGCGGAAAAATGGCTATGACATTGTGCCAACAAATTTTGCGTAAGGTTAGTACCACGTAGTACTGTCGGCCAACATAGTGTGAGCCTGTGTGTGACGAGTAGGCAAAATGAAAATAGACAATGAGAAAGAATTAGCTTTGCCCTTATCTACAATTATACAGTAACATGTGTAGAATCTTTGGCTATATTTGTATGTTAAACTATACTAATAATTAGATTTACTGTTAGGCGTCTGACAAAATTCATTATTTTTATACAAATGCGACTAAGTAATATAGAACTATTGGAATAAATATATCAGCGCGTAACAATTTCATACTTTTAGGTTAATTCCTCTGGTAGTCAATAAAACATTCTTTTTTATAAAGAAAAAAGTTTTCTTGATAAAAAAAAAACTAGTATGTGTACTTATGTACACACGTAAAAAGTTATACTTTTTTAGTTTACCCAAATAGGTATACCCTCAATAACCTCAAAAGAAACTTCAAAAAAAACCTTCAAAAAAGACAAAACAACATAAAAAAACACCAAATATCACGCGTGCAAATTATATACTTACTCTAAATTTGCAGTTACATATGTAGTTGCAGTTTCATGTTCAGTGGCAGTTACATATGCAGTTGCAGTTTGATGAGCAGTGGCAGCTGCAGTTGAATGTGCAGTTAAATTACAGTTTGATGTACAGTTGCAGTTTCAGTGGCAATAGCACATGCAGGTGCCTGTACAGTTGCAGTTGCATTTACAGTAGCATGTGCAGTAGAAGTTGCAGTTGCAGTTGCATTTGCAGTAGCATGTGCAGTAGCAGTAGCAGTTAAATGTGCATAGCAGTAGCATGTGCAGTAACAGTTGCAGTTGCAGTTGCAAGAGCAGTTGTAGTAGCAATGGAATTTGCATGTGCAGTAGGAGACAAATATACAGTTGCAATTTGATGTGCAGTTGTAGTTGCAGTCAAATGTGCAGTTGCAGTTGCAGTAGCAGTAGTAGTTACATGTGCATTTTGCAGTAAAATGTACAGTTGCAGTTTGATGTGCAGTTTCAGTTACAGTCGAATGTGCAGTTGCAGTAGCAGTAGCATTAGCATGTGCAGTTGCATTTTCAGTTGCAGTAGCATGGGCAAGTGCAGCTGCAGAGTCAGTTAAAGTTTTATTTGCAGTTGCAGTTTAATGTGCAGTAACTGTTGTACTTGCAGTTGCTGTCAAATGTACACATGCAGTTGCAGTTAGATGTGCAGTAGCAGTTAGATATTTAGTTGTAGTTTCATGTTCAGTGGCAATTAAATATGAGGTTGCAGTTTAATGAGCAGTAGCAGTGGCAGTCGAATGTGCACTTGAAATTACAGTTTAATGTCCAGTTGCAGTTGCAGTGGCAGTACCACATGCAGGTGCAAGTACAGTTGCAGTGGAAATGGCAGTTTCATGTGCAGTTGCAGTAAAATATGTAGTTGCAGTTTGATTCGCATATAAAGTACAAACGCATGTGCAGTTGCAGTAGCATTAGCCTTGGCAGATCCAGTTGCATGTGAAGTAGCAGTGGCATTAAGGTAGCATGAGCAGTAGCAGTTGCAGTTGCAGTTTTATTTAAAGTAGCAAGTGCAGTAGCATTAGCAGCTTAATGTGTCGTTGAAGAAGCATGTGCAGTAGCAGTTGCAGTTTCAGTTCCAGTAGCAGTTGTTAGTACATGTGCAGTTAAAAGAACATGTGCAGTTGCAGTTGCAGTAGCAGTTGCAATAGCAATAGCAGTTGCATGAGCAGTAGCCGAAGCATATGCAGTTGCAGTTTGATGAGCAGTTGCAGTGGCAGTCGAATATGCAGTTGCAGTAGCCGTAGCATTGGCAGGKGCAATTGCAGTTTCTGTGTATTTTGCAGCAGCAGTTTCAGTTGCAGTTTTATGTCCAGTTGCCGTTTCGTGTGCAGTTGTAGTTTTATGTGCAGTTGCTGTTGTACTTTCAGTTTCAGTTAAATGTACACATGCACTTTCAGGTAAATGTGCCGTAGCAGTAGCCGTTTAATGGGCAGTTGTAGTAGCTGTATCTGTTGCAGTTGCAGTTGTAGTTGCAGTTGTAGTTAGAGTTGCACGTACAAATGCAGTGGCAGTTGCGGTTGCAGTAGCAGATGTAGTTACATGTGCACTAGCAGAGGCAGTTGCATGTACAGTTTTAGTAGCAAAAGCAGTTGAATGAGCAGTAGTTGTGGCATATGCAGTTGCAGTTGGATGTGCAGTTTCAGTTACAATTAAAGTTGCATGTGCCGTTTCAGTTGCAGGTGCAGGGGCAGTTACAGTTACAGTTGTACCTCCAGATGCAGTTGCAGTTGTTATTGCAGATAGAGTTGCAGTTGCATGTGCAGTAGCAGTAGCAGTAGCATGTGCATTAGCAGTTGCAGTTTCATCTTCAGTTTCAGTCTTTTGTAAAGTTGCAGTTGTACTTGCAGTTGCAGCTAAATTACAGTTACAGTGGCAGTAGCATAGGCCGGTGCATTTGCATGTGTAGTATCAGTTGCAAAGGCAGTTGCAGTTGC
>NW_014570095.1:12371-42372 GCF_001313835.1 Polistes canadensis
CAGTTTAATGTGCAGTGGCAGTAGCATGCGCAGTAGCAGTAGAAGTTTAATGTACAGTGGCAGTGGCATGTGCAGTTGCACTTATATGTTCAGCTGCAGTGTCTGTATCTTTTGCAGTGAAATTTTTAGTTGCAGTTATTGTTGCACGATTAGATGCAGTTGTAGTTGCAGTTGCTGGAGCATGTACAGTTTTTGTAAAGCAGGTAGTTCCATGTTTAGTGGCAGTTCTTGTTCTTTTTTGTAAATGTAGTTTCATGTGGAGTTTTAGTTAAATGTGCAGTGGCAGTTGAAGTGTCAGGTAAATGTACTTTTGCAATTGCAGTTGCAGTTCCAATTACATGTGCAGTTGCAGCTGAAGTTACATGTGCTGTTTTAGTTTTAGTTTCTGTTGCAGTTGCATATACGTTTTAAGTGGCAATAGAAGTTCCATGTGCAGTAACAGCTGCATACGCATTTGCAGTTGAAGTTGAATTTGCCGTTGCAGTTGCATCTTAAATTGCAGTTGCATGTGCAGTATCAGTTACTTTTGCAGTTGCAGTTGCAGTTGCAGTTTAAGTTGCACGTGCAGATACAGTTGTAGTTGCAGTTTCAATTACACTAGCAGTTTTTGTTACAGTTGAATTAACAATTGCATTGGCTTTTGAAGATGCAGGTAAATTATCACATGCAATTGCAGTTACAGTAGCCGTTGAAATTGCAGTAGACGTTCTTGTATATTGTTTAATTGTAGTAGCAGTCGCAGTTGCAGCTGAAGTAGTAGTAGCAATTGCTGTACTAGTCGCATGTTCAGAAGCAGTTGCAGTGGCAGATGTTGTTGCAGTTTTATTTGCCTTTGCCGTTCCAGTAATGTGTCTAGTTGAAGTTGCATGTGCAGTTTCAGTTTAATCTGAAGTTACTGTAACATTAGAAGTAGTACGGGCCGGTTCATTGTCTGTTGTAGGAGCATTGGTTGATGCATTTTTAGTTAAGGTTGTAGTTTCATGTGCAGTAGCAGTAGCATCCTAATGTGCATTTGCAGTAGCATGTGCGGTAGCATTAGTTGTTAATTGTTCAATTGCAGTTGCAAATGCATTAACACTGGACTGTGAAGTATAAGTTGCATTTGCAGTTACATTTGCAGTAGCACGTGCAGTAGGAGTAGCAGTTGAACAGGCAAACTCAGCAGCATGTGCAGTATCAGTTTTATAGGCAGTTGAAATTTCAGATGTAGTTACAGGGGCAGGGGCAATTGTAGTTACCGTTGAAGTTGCGTTTGCAGTTTTAGTTGCAGTTGCATTTTTATGTTTAAATGTTATAATAAATACAAAAAAAAAAATTCAGTTTTAGTTCTTGTCGCATTTGCATTCGAATTTGCATGGGTTGTCGCAGTTGCATGTGCAGTTGCAGTAGCATGTGCAGCTGCAGCTATTATGCGTTTGCAGTCGGATTTGTTAATGTAGCTGCCCTTGCAGTTGCAGCGGCATATGCTCTGACAGTTGCAGCTGCAAAAGTATGTGCAGTTGCAGTTTTAGCTGCATATGCGGTTGCAGTAAAAGTTGCGGTTTTAGATGCATTTGCAATTGTATGTACAGTTACAGTTGTTGATGCTGTAGCGTTTGTTATTGCTGTTGCATGTGCTGTTACAGTTTCAGTTGCCATTACTGATGCATGTACAGTTGCTAGTGATGTGCAATAGCTTGTTCAGATACAACTGCGTGTGCAATTTGCAGCTGCATATGTACGTAAAGTTGCATGTGCTTTAGCAAATGCAGTTTCATGTCTATTTTCAGTTGCATTGTCAGTTTTAGTTGCCAGTGCATTAGCAATTTCATTTGCGCCTGCTAATTCTGTGGCAGTTACAGTTGCATGAGCAGTTGCAATTGTAGCTGCAATAGCATGTCAAGTGGCAGTTTGGGTTGCGTTTGCAGTTGCAGTTGCAGTTATAGTGACAAGAGTAGTTGCATGTGCCGTTGCAGTAGCAGTAGCATTTACAGTTGCAGTTGCAGTTGCATGTACAGATACAGTTCATGTGCAGTTGCCTTTTTAGTTAAACCTGCAATTGAATTTTCTGTTGCATAGGCAGTGGAAGTATTATGTGCAGTTATTGTTGCATTGGCAGTTTCTGTTGCAGTTGCATGTGCAGTTGCATTAGCATTAGCTATTACAGTTGCAGTTGCAGTTAAATTTGCAGTTACAGTTGCATTTGCAGTTACAATTGCATGTGCTTTTGAATTTCCTGTTGCTGTAGCATTACTAGTTGCAGTTTCAGTTTTATATGTAGTTGCAGTTGCAAATGCAGTAGCATGTGCATTTGCAGTTGCATAGTCAGTTTTAGTTGCATGTGCAGTTGCAGTTGCAGTGGCGTATGCTGGTGCTGTTGCAGATCAATTGCATTTACAGTTGCAGTTGCATATGCTCTGGCAGTTGCAGCTGCTGTACCATGTCAAGTTGCAGTTTCTGTTTCGTTTACAGTTGCTGTAGCAGTATTATTTGCATATGCAGATACAGTATTAGTTGAATGTGCATTTGCAGATTAGATTGCTGTTGCAATGACAATTGCAGTTGCAGTTGCATTTACAGTTGATTTTGTAATTACATTAGCATTTAAAGTTCTAGTTGTATGTGCATTAGCAGTTGCATTTGCAGTGGAAGTTGCATTTACATGTGTAGATAAACACGTTATAATTTATAATTTAAAAAAATATTAAGTTTTAGTTACACTAGCAGTTTAATAAGCATGTGCATGGGAATTTGCAGTTGCATCTGCAGTTTTAGGTGCAGTAGCAGTATTAGTTTTAGTTGCATATGCATACGCAGTTGAAGTTTTAGAAGCTGTGGCAGCCTCAGTTTTACATGCATTGGCATATGCTTATGCAGCAGCAGATTCAGTAGAAATTGCAGTTGCAGTTTTAGTCTTTTTTGCATTTGCAGTTTCAGTTATGAAGCATGTGAAGAGTCCATCTTAGTTGCAGTTGCTGTTGCAGTTGCAGTGGCAGGAACAGATTTAGTAGCTTTTGGAGCTGCAGTATTAGTAGCACATGTTCTTGCAAATGCATTTGCAGTTTTAGTTGCATGTGCAGTTGCAGTGGCAGTGGCAGTTGCAGCATTAGTTGCGGGTGCAGTTGAAGTTGTAGTGGCAGTAGCAGATGCATTTATAGTGACATGTGAAGTAGCAGAAGCAGGAAACTGTAAAGTTGCAGTAGCATATGTAGTAGTAGTAGCAATTAATTATGCAGTTGCAGTTAAATTTGAAGTTAAAGTCGCATTAACAATTGTAAGTACCGTAAGAGTTGCAGTTGCAAGGCAATTGAAGTTGCAGCTGCAGTTTTAGTATCTGTAGCACGTGTAGGTGCAGTTGTAGTTGCAGTAGCAGCTACAGTTGCACGTGCAGTGGGTGCTTCAGTAGCAGATGCTGCTGCATTTGCAACTTAATGTGCCGTCTTAGTTGCAGTTGCATATTCTGTTGCATTTGCAGTTGCAGTAGCATAAGCAGTGGCAGTTTTAGTTGCGTATGCAGTTGCAGTAGAATGTACAGTTGCAGGACATTTGCAACTGCCTGTTAGGTAAAAATTGCGTCTGCATTTTCAGTCGCATATGCAGTTAAAGTGGCTTGTGCAGTAGTTAATGCAGTTGCATGTGCAGTTGCAGTTTCACTTGCAGTTGCATTTACAGTTGCAGTTGCAGTTGCTTGTGCAATTAGAGTACCATTTGAAGTTGTAGTATTAGCTGCGTTTGCAGTTGCAGTTGCAGTTACAGTAAGATGGTAATTTACTGTTTTAAGATTTGTTGCAGTTGCAATGGCAATCGCTGTTGCTGTTTTAGTTGCAGTAGCACTTTCTGTAATAGTTGCAGTGGCAGTTGCAGTTTCAGTTGCATTTGCATTTGCAGTTGCTGTTGCATTTACAGTTGTTGTCATAGTTGCATTTGTAGTTGCAGTGGCAGTTGTAGTTTCAGTTGCTGTTACAGGTGCAGTTACAGTTGCATTTACAGTGGCAAGTGCAGTTATAGTAGCAGAACAATTTTCAATTACAGTTTTATGTGCAGTCGCAGCTTAAGTAGCAGTAGAATGTTAAATTTTAATTACCTTAGCAGTTGCAGATACATGTGCTGTTGCAATGGCAGTTGGAGTTGCATTTGCAGTAGAATGTACAGTAGCAGTAACAGTCAAATGTTTAGTTGCAGTACAATTTGCAGTTGCATGACAATGTGCAGTTGCAGTTTTAGTTGCATGTGCTTTTGCAGTTTTAGTTTTGGTTATATGTGCAGTTAAAGTTGAAGTAGCCCTAATAGTTGCAGTTGAAGTAGCAGTTGCATGTACAGTTGCAGGACATTTGCAACTGCTTGTAAGGTTACAATTACGTGTGCATTTTCAGTCACATATGTAGTTAAAGTTGCATATGAAATAGCAAATGCATTTACATGTGCAGTGGCAGTTTTAATTGCAGTTGCATTTACATTAGCAGTTTTAATTGCATGTGCAGTAGCAGTATCAGTTGCCTTTGCAGTAGCAGTTGCAGTTGAAGTTACAATTGCTGTTAAATTGCAGTTGCGTGTGCAGTAACAGTTGTAGTTGCAGTTGCGGTTGCATGTCCAAGTGCAGTAGCATGCGCAGTTGCAGTAATAGCTTTGTTTGCATTTATAGTTGCATATTTTGTGGCATGTAATTTTGCAGCTTCAATTTCAGTGGCAGTTAAAGTTGCAGTTGCTGTAGCAGTATCAGTTGCACATACAGTTGCAGTTTAAGTTACAGTAGGATTTGCATTTGTATTTGCAGTTGTATTTTTAGATCATGTGTAGTTGCATGTTTAGTTACTTTTGCTTGTGCATCTGCAGTTGCACGGGCAGTTGTAGGTGCGTGTGCAGTAGCAGTTGTAGTTATAGGGGCATGTGTAAAGAAACATTTAACAAAATATATTATAACAAAAAAATGCTTCTTTAAATGTAGTTGCCGTTGCATTTAATTTACCATGAACAGTGACAATTGCATTCGCAGATACAGTTTTAGTTGCATTTAAAGTTGAAGCTAAAGTTGCGTTTGCAGTTGCAGTTGCAGTTGCAGTATAATCGGCAGTTGCAGTTGCAGTATAATCGTCAGTTGCAGTAGCTGTTAGATGTTTAGTTGCAAATGCAGTTGCATGTACTTTTTTAGTTTAAGTGAACTGTCATGTCTAGTTTAAATTTCGTGTGCATTTTTAGTCGCAAATGAAGTAAAGGGGCATGTGCAGTAGCTATTTCAGTTGTATGAGCAGTTGCAGTTTTATAGGCAGTTGCAGTTGCAGTTTCAAATGCTGCTGCCGTTGCAGTTGCATAAGCAGCTGCAGTTGCATGTGCAGTTAAAGTTTTAGTTGTTATCATTCTTTTAATTGTAGTTAAATTTGCAGTTGCAGTATATTTGCATTTGCAGTTGCATGTGCAGTTGCAGTTTTTGTTGTGTTTGCAGTTGCCATTGCAGTTGCAGCGGCATGTGCATTTGTAGTTCTAGTAGCAGGTAATTGTGTAGGTATACATGCTAAAAAATATATAATAAAAAATAATCACAGTTTTAGTTGCAGTTGCGTGTGCAGTAGCATTTGCATAGGCAGTTACATGTGCATGTGCAGTTGCAGTTGACTGTTCAGTTGCATTGGCGTATGCAGTTGCAGTGTTAGTAGTGGTGGCTGTTTCAGTATCTGTTACAGTTTCAGATACAGTTGCTGTTACAGTTTTAGTTTTATATGCGGTTGCAGTTGTAGATTTATGTTAAGTTGCAGTTTTTGTCTTATTTGCAGTTGCAGTTTCAGTTTCTGTTGCAGTTCTATTTGCATATGCAGTTGCAGTTTGAGTGGCGGATGCAGTTGCAGTTTCATTTACAGTTGCATTTGCATATATAGTAGCATTTGCATATGCAGTTAAAGTTTTAGTAGCAGTAGCAGTTTTAGATTTAGATGAATTTGCATATGCTTCGGCAATTGTATATGCAGTTGCAGTTGCAGTTGCAGTTCCAGTTTCCTGAGTAGGTAAACATTTTAGAATACATACAATAACACTAAATTGCGGTTTTAGTTGCAGTTGCATGTGCAGTTGTAGTTTTAGTTGTGTTTGCCATTGCAATTGCAGTGGCAGCGGCATGTGCCGTTGTAGTTTTAGTAGCTTTTTCATGTGAAAGTATACATGTAAAATATATATAGTAAATAATAAATACAGTTTTAGCTGCAGTTTTATGTGCAGTAGCATTTGCATAGGCAGTTACATGTAGATGTGCAGTTGCAGTGGACTGTGCAGTGGTAGTATCAGTTTTAGTTGCAGATACAGTTGCAGTTAAACTTGAGTGGCATATGCGTTTGCAGTTTCAGTTTTATGTGAATTTAAAATTTTAGTTTGAATTGCAGTTGCAGTTCTAGTTGCAAATGCAGTTGCAGTTTTAGTGGCGGTTGCAGTGTCTGTTGCACTTGTAGTGGTAATTGCAGTTACATCGGCAGTTGCAGTGGCATTTGCATATGCTGCTGCAGTTTTAGTAGCAGTTGCAGTTCTAGTTTTAGATGCATTTGCATATGCTTTTGCAGTTGCAGATGCGGTAGCAATTGAAATAGCAAATTTAGTTTATTTTGCATTTGAAGTTTAAGTGTATGTAGCATGTAAGGTGGCAGTTTCGGTTGCATAAGTAGGTAAACACGTTAAAAACATAAGATAACACCAAAATGCAGGTGTAGTTACAGTTGCATGTGCAGTTGGAGTTTTAATTGCGTTTGCAGTTGCAGTTGCATTTTTAGTCGCATTTGCAGATGCAGATTCATATGCTATGCACTTTGCTGCTGCAATAGCATGTTCAGTTGCTGTTTCTGTTGCGTTAGCAGCTACAGATGAGTTGCAGTAGAATATGTATTTGCAATTGTAGTTGCATGTACACTTGTTGTCTTAGTTGCCTTTACAGTTGCATTTTCAGCTGAGTTTGCTGTTGCAATTCCAGTTGCAGCGGCATAAGCAGTTGTAGTTCTAGTAGCAGTTACATATGAAGGTAAAAGTAAATAAAAAATATATAATAAATAATAAACACAGTTTTAGTTGCAGTTGCATTTACAGTAGTATTTGTATAGTCAGTTTTATGTGCATGTACAGTTGCAGTAGACTGTACAGTATCAGTATCAGTTTCAGTTGCAGATACAGTTGTAGTTGCAGTTTCCGTTGCATATGCGGTTGCAGTTTAAGATGCATTTGCATATGCTTTTTCAGTTGAAGATTCTGTAGCAATTGCAGTTGCTGTTTTAGTTTTGTTTGGATATGCAGATTTAGTTGATGTAGCATGTAAAGTTGCAGTTTTAGTTTTAGTTGCAGTTGCAATGACGGTGGCCAGAACAGTTTTAATTGCTTTTATACTATCACTTGCTGTTGCAGTTTCAGTTGCATATAATTTTGCAGTTTTAGTTTTTGTTGCAGTTTGAGCTGCGTTTGCAGTTGCAGTTGCATTTGCATATGCTTTTTTAGTTGCAGTTGCAGTAGCATGTGCATTTGCACTTTTTGCTGTGTTTGCAGTTTCAGATACAGTTGCGATTGCAGTTGACGTTTTAGATTTGTTTGCATCTACTGTTTGAGTTGATGTAGCATGTGAAGTTGCAGTTTCAGTTTCCGTGGCAGTGGCAGTGGCAGTTTCAAAAACAGATTAAGCAGCTTTTTTTATTTGCAGTTTCAGTTGCATTTAAAGTTGCAGTTGCATTTAGAGTTTTATTTTAAGTTGTAGTTGCAGTAGCAGTGAAGTGTGCAGTTATAGCTGTAGTTGCAGTTTCAGTAGCATGAGTAGGTAAACATGGTAAAAAACACACAATAAAACTAAAATGCAGTTATAGTAGCAGTTCTATGTGCCTGAGCAATAGTAGTTGCGTGTGAAGTTGCATTGTCATTTGCTTCTGGTAT
The DNA here is from genome assembly GCF_001313835.1 of Polistes canadensis. Classification (NCBI taxonomy): domain Eukaryota; kingdom Metazoa; phylum Arthropoda; class Insecta; order Hymenoptera; family Vespidae; genus Polistes; species Polistes canadensis. The sequence goes on from NW_014570095.1 coordinate 20,238, forward strand.
TGCAGTAGCAGTAGCTTTTGCAGTTGCAGTTGCAGTTGCAGATGCAGCTCTAGTAGCATGTGTAGTTGCAGTTGCGTTTGCCTATGCAGTTTCAGTTTTAGTAGCAGAGGCAGTTGCTGTTTATTTGCAAATAAAGTTTTAGGTGCAGTGGCATGTTTAGTTTTAGTTAAAGTTGCAATTGTAATTGTATTTGCAGTTTAAGTACAATTAGTGTTTGCAGTTGCATTTGCTTTTAATGTTGCGGGTGCAAATGCTCTTGCAGTTGCAGTACTTTGTGTAGTTACATTTGTAGTGTCGTATGCTGTTGCCGTAACAGTTGCATGTGGATTTGCAGTTGCAGTGGATTTCCTGATTTAGTTATATTTACATGTTTAGGAAACATGGGTAAAATAATATAAATTATCAAAAAAATGCAGATTTAATTTCAGCTGCAGTTGCAGTTGCAGTTTTATTTAATTTTGCATTTGCAGTCGCGGATCCATGTGCAGCTACAGTTTTGGTTGTAGCAGCAGTTGCAATTGCAGTTGCATGTTATTTTGCAATTTTAGTTTAATGTGCAGTAGCAGTTGCATATTTTTTTGCATTTTTAGCTGCATAAGCATGTCTAGTTGCAGTTGCAGAAGCAGTTGCAGTTGCAGTAGCAATCGCAGTTGTCTGTGCAGTAGCAGTTTTAGTAGCATTTGTTGTGACAAATTGTAGTTCGATGTGCAGATTTAGGTTTACTTGCAGTTGCATATGCATCTGCTGTTACATGTGTAGTTGAAGTAAACCTTGCTTATGCAGCTGTATGAGCAGTTGCAATTGCAATTGTATTTGCAGGTGTAGTGGCAGTTGCCTGTACTGTTGCATTTGCAACTACAGTTCTAGAGGCATATTCAGTTGCAGTCTCGGTTGCAGTAGAAATTTTAGATTCTGTTTCAGTTGCAGTTGCAAATGAAGGTTCGTGTTTAGTTACAATTTTGGTTGCAGTTGCATGTGCAAAGAAAGTTTTATTTGCAAGTGTTTCTCCAATTGCAGTTGCATTAGCAGTTTTAGGACCTGTCGAAGTTGCAGTTTTAATTCACTTGCATATTTAGTTTCTATTGCGTGTGATTTTGCAGTTGCATGTAAATTTGCAGTTTCTTTTTGAGTAGCATTTGCCGTTGCAGTGTAAGTTGCAGTTGCAGATTTAGTATCATATGCAGTTGCAGTTCCAGTTTTAGTTTTGGTTTTATTTGCAGCTGCGTATTCAGTTACAGTTATCGTTGCAATTGCAAATGAAGGTGCATTTGCAGTTGTAGTTGCAGTAGCAGTTTTCGTTTCGTTTCCAGTTGTAGTTGCAAATACTACTGCATGTGCATTAGCAGTTTCAGTCTCATGTGCAGTAGCAGTTGACTACGCTTTTGCAGTTCAAACTGCAGAAGCATGTGCATCTGTAGTTTTAGTTGCATCTGCAGTTGTGGTAGAAATTGCGTTTGCAGTTGCAGTTGCTGTTGCAGTTGCATGTACAGTTGCAATTTCAGTTTTAGTTGCAGTTTTAGTTACAATTTTATGTGCAATTGCTCTTGCCGTTTCAGTAAAAGTGGCATTTGCAGTTGCAGTTTTATTTGCATATGCTTTGACAGTTGCAGGTGCTATTGCAGTTGCATGTGCAGTAGTAGTTTTAATTGCATGTGTTGTTGCAATTGGAAGGGCATTTGCATATTAAGAATGAGTTGTTGTTGCAGGCTATGTGCTGTTACATATCTAGTTACAATTGCGTTTGCATTTGCAGTTGCATGGGCAGTTATAGTTGCATGAGCAGTTGCAGTTGTACATGCTGTTTCAGTTGCATGTGCAGTTGCCGTTTAAAATTCTGTTGCTGTTACAGGGACATTTACGGTTGCAGTAACATCTGCAGTTGCAGTAGCAGTACCATGTGTACTTGAAAATGCAGTTGCATGTGAAGTTTAAGTTCAAATTCAGTTTTTAGTCTAGCTGAAATAGTGCGTTCATTTTTAGGAGGAGATGCAGTTAAAGTGGCATGTGCAGTAGCAAATTTAGTTGCATTTGCAGTTGCATGTGCAGGTTTAGCTGTAGCTGTGTTTGCAGTTGCAATTGAGTTTGCAAATGCTTTTGCAGTTGCAGTTGCAGCTGCTTTTGAAGTTGCAGTTGCAATAGCAGTAGCGTGTGCAGTTACAGTTGTATTTAATGTTGCGGTTGCAATTGCAGTGGATTGTGCTGTTACAGATGAAGTTGCAGTTGCAGTTTTTATTGCAGTTTCATGTAGAGCAGTAGTTTAAATTGCATGTGTTTTTGATATTGAAATTGCATTTGCATGATTAGGATTAATTGTATTTAAAGACGTATTTGCATTTTGATGTGTAGTTGAAGTAAAAGTTGCTTATGCAGCTTCATTTGCTATTGCAGTTGCAGTTGCATGTGCAGTTTTAGTAGCAAATGCTGTGGCAGATGCAGTTTTATGTTGAACTTGGTCTTTTTTTGCTTTTGCATTTGCAGTTGCTGTTTTTTTTGCATATGCTTTAACAGTTGCAGTTGCTGTTGCATTTGCTGTAGAAATTTTTGTTCGTTTTAGTTTTTAGTTGCATTTACATTCGCAGATCTAAATTTTGTTGTATATGCAGTTGCAGTCTTACTTACACTTACGGTTGCAGTTGCTGTTTCAATTGCTGTAACAGTTTAAGTTGCTTATGCAGGTGCAGTTTCTGTTTTAGTTGTAGTTGCTCTTGCATTAGAGTGTGCAGTTACAGTTGTGGTAGCAGTGGCAGTGGCATGTGCAATTGCATTAGCATGTGCAGTTGCAGTATTTGCTGCGTTTGCAGTTGTTGTTGCAGTTTTTGTATCATAAAATTTGCCGTTTTTGTTTTAGTGGCAGTTGCAGTAGCATATGCATATGCAGTTTTACCTGCGTTTGAGGTTCTAGTTGCAGTTGCAGTGGCATTTAAAGTCGCAGTTTTAGTTTTAGTAGCAGTTTCAAATGCAATTGCAGTAGCGTGTGAAGTTACAGGTGTTGACTTAGTGACAGTAGCAGTTGTATGTGCAGTTAAAGTAGAAGTTGCGTTTGCAGTGAAATTTGCTGTTTTTGGTTCATGTGCAGTAGCACTTGCTGTTTTTCTGGCAAATGCATTCGCAGTTGCTGTTTTAGTTTTAGTTGCACTTGCGATTGGAGTTGCCGTTGCTATTGCAGTTTCATGTGCAGTTTTAGTTTTAGTTGCAGTTTCAGTTGCTTGTTAAAATGCAGTAGCATGTGCAGTGACAGTATTAGCTGCGTTTGCAGCATTAGTTGCAGTTAAGTAGCATGCGAATTTACAGCTCTAGTTTTAGTAGCAGTTGCAGTTGTAATCGCAGTTGCCGTTTTAGTTGCGTATGCAATTGCAGCTGCGTATGTAGTTACAGTCGTCGTTGCAGCTGCAGTTGCCTGTACAATTGCAGTAGCATGTTTAGTTGCATTACTAATTGCGTTTGCAGATGCAGTTGCAGGTTTAGTGGCATGTAAAGTTGCAGTTTTAGTTTCAGTGGCAGTTGCAGTTGCAGTTGCAATTATAGTTGCAGTTGTTTATGTAGGCAACCATGTTTATAAAAGTATAATAACTAAATACTACGGTTTTAGTGGCAGTTTCATGTGTCGTAGCATTTGCATGGGCAGTTTTAGTTTCCTGTTCAGTGGCAGTGGCAGTTGCTATTGCACTTTTAGTTGCATATACAGTTAAAGTTTCAGTTTTGGTTGCAGTTGCAGTTGCGTGTGCAGTTACAATTGTAGCTGCAGTAGCAGTGGCAATTGCATTGAAGTGTGCTGTTCAGATGTAGATGCAGTTGAAGTTGATATTGCAGTTTTATGTACTTTAGCAGTTTTAGTAGCATGTTTTGTGGCAATAGCAGTTGCATGTGCAGTTTTAGGTTAAGTTGCAGCTGCTGACGCAAATGCTGTTGGATGTGTATTTTAAGCAGAAGTTGCATATGCAGCTGCATTTGCAGTAGCAGTTGCAGTTAAATTTGCTGTTGTAGTTGCTGTGGTAATTCCATGTGCTGTTAAGGTTTCAGTTGCATGTAAATTTGCAGTTGCAGTTGCATGTGCAGTTGAAGTTGTATTTTTAGATCATGTTTAGTTAAATGTTTAGTTACAATTGCGTGTGAATTTGTAGTTGCAAAGGCAGTTGTAGGTGCATTTGCATTTAGAGTTGCATATTCTTATGCAGTTGCAGTAGCATGTGCAATTGCAGTTTTAGAAGCGTTTGCAGTTGCAGAGGCAGTTAAGGTTGCAGTTCCAGATTTAGTTGCTTATGCAGTTGCCGTTTCAGTTTCAGTTGCAGTTGCAGTTGCAGTTGCATGTGCAGTTGCCTAATTAGTTGCGATGGCAGTTAGCGCTGCAGTTTTAGTTGCAGTTTTAGTTGTAGCAGCTGTTGACGTCTCAATAGCACTTGCAGTTGCAGTTTTTTTGGCACACGCTTTTGCAGGTGCAGTTGCATATTTAGTTGCAGTTGTAGTTGCAGTTGCTGTTTACGTCTCAATTGCACTTGCAGTTGCTGTTTTATTTGCAAATGCCTTTGCAGTTGCAGTGGCAGTAGATTGTGCAGTTGCAGTTTTAGCTGCTTTTGCATTTAAAGTTGTAGTTTTAAATGCATATGCAGTTGCATTTGAAGTTGCAGAAGTAGTTGCAGTGGTACCCCTCTGTTGGCAGGGTGTAGCAGAATTCCATGCTTGTCGTAAGATGCAATGAAAAGGGAAGATATTTATGGAGTGTGATTGATCTCGTATGGCTATTCCTGTCTTTATCGCTTTCTGTCCCATCTTCGTTTACTTATTTTCTTTTTCTTCTCCTCTTCCTTCCGTTCCTACAGAATTACTAAAAATATTGTGAGTACAACTTAAGCAGCTAACCGGTGAGGAAGGGAGACCCACACTACGGCGGTGTTTGGTGCTGGTTTGACAGGCAACCCTCCGTCGACATCAGACGACCTTCAGGAGTCCGGTTTAGGCAACCTCTCTTCGGCTCTGGGTAATGTGTCGGGAAGTTGTTCACAGGTAGGCAACCTTGCTTTAGGAGAAATTAATGCTTTAGGTAGGAAGGACGGTCTGGAGGGGTGGCAATGAGTTGCTAGAGCTGTCAAGGCCTTAAGGCTATCTGACTCGCGCTCACTATTCAATACGAGAAGCAGCAGGAGTATAATGCCGACCATAGCGCCTTCGGAGGAAGAAGACTGTATGATCGTCGAGATGGTCCTACTGAGAAAGGAGTTTGTCATCATTAGGAAGGAGGTAGAAATCAGCCCTTCTCTGTCAGCTATAGAGTCTGGGAGGCTGACCGTCAAGTTGAGGGAGCTCTTAATGGGAGTGGAGGCGGAGCGGGCGCGGTCCTCTAATTTGAAGGGGGAAGTTTCTAACCGCATAAAGAGAAACATCAAAGAGGTGTTAAAGATCGCGGACGAAATGGACGGCAGGCTGGGGAAGCTTTTGGGCGCAATCTCCACTAAGACGGAGACCGTAAGCCAGCTGAGAATCGAGGTTAGCTTGGTGAAGGCCCAGAAGAAAAGCATAAGGAAGAAATGTGGTAAGCTCAGGAGGAAGCTTAAGAAGAAGAAGGCTACTGCTGCCAGTGTTCAGGGTGAGGTTATGGCCTTGAGCCAAAAGAGGGCTAGTAGACCCTCAAGCAGGAAGACAAAGGCTATCGGCAAGAGGCTGGATGCCTCCAGATCCAGCTCAAACGCGGACATCAAAAGCGTAGTGGCGGAGCTGAGAGAGCTAGGCATCGGTATGGAGGTGTTACAGTTGCCCAATAGGGAGATAAGGATTGCTGTACGCGCCTTAGCTAACCCTTGCTAGCAATCTGAAGAGACGACAAAACCAAAGACCACTGTTGAAAGGAACGCTAGAGCTTCTCCCCCCCCCCCCCCCCGCCCCAACATTGTACGCGTTACTGACCAGCATGCTTCGACCCCGGTTTCCCCAGCTTCTGGGCATAAGTTTGTGGAGGTGGTTAATCGGAAGAAGAGGCGGTTGCAGCTCTGGACACCGACGGCGCAACAGACACCGAGCAGCCTGGATGGAATGAAAGAAAGGCAGCCTGCTAACACAGATACGGCCGAGGACAAAAAGAAAGCTAAGAAGAAACCTAGGAAGATGACGCGTAAGAGGAACCGCAAGAGGAGAATCAGAGAGACTGCGGCGGTCTCTCTGGTATGTTAGGAAGCAGCAACCTACCGGAATGCTCGCGTCAAGGCGAGGAGGAGCATCAGCCTTAAAATGCTAGGTCTGGAAACAATGACCTTCTAGGGGGTTACTGGAGCCTTTATCTGGAGATTCAAGGGCGAGAAGGAAGCCGTTAGGGTGGAACGGATTGCCAAAGCGCTTAAAAAGACGGTTTTGGAGGCGAAGGTCTCCAGGCTGCAGAGAATGGGAACAGTTAGGCTTGTGGGGATAAACCTAGTACTAAATGCTACTATTATTAGGAATGCCCCATTGGAACTGTAGGGTGGCGTAAGCCCTTACTACATCGGGGTGAGAGAGATAAGGTCCAGAAAAGGACAACTAAGGGAGACTGTTGACACTACTCCGCTGGCGACGATTCAAGCGGCCCTAACTAAGCGCAGTATCAGCATTAGCTGCTGCACAGCAAGAGTCGTCAACCTACAGCAGCGGCAGCTGCAGTGTAACCGTTGCTTTGCCAGGGGTTATGTCGCAGCAGGATGCCCGAGTGCGGTTGAAAGGGGAAGCCTGTGTTATAGGTGTGGGCGACCAGATCATGTTGCTAAGATCTGCGTCGGCAGGATTGAGTGCATGGTCGGCAAGGATGCCGGCCGCAGGACTGTGAACCATTGTGCGGGGTCCTAGGAGTGTCCAGTAGTGCCGCCGCGTAATACTGGGGCAGGAGTTTTTGTGTCCGCGAGTACGCATGGTGCTGGAGTGCAAGTTTCTGCGAGTGCGCGTAGGGATGGACCTACCGGTGGTCCGACGTGTGCGAATACCGGAAACAGGGAGGAGGATCTACTATTGATGTGGACGTAGTAGACCTGTCTATTCCGGCAAGTTGGAGAAGAACAGTGAGTGAAAACCGGCAGCAACAGCCTGGCACTGAAGCAGGGACCACTAGCTGTAGTAATGGCGGTAAGTGAGAACTTTGTATAGATAAATTTGAATAATGCGCGCGGTGGGCAAGAATTGTTAGCACATCGCATGTACGTGGACCAGGTTAACGTTGCTTCATCGCAGAGCTGTGGTGGGTACCCCGTGAGAACGAGAAATTGTTCTCGTCTCTGGGGTGGGGAGCTCTGCTGACTGCGGTGCTGCTGGGTGAAAACGGAAGACACTGTAGCCTAGTGTGTTGATGTTTCTTTTTTGTTGCCGTCAAATGGAAAGACTCGCGTATAGTTTCCGTCTAATTGATAAGTTAAGTAGACTCATGGACGAGCTCGAAGAGCTCTTAGGAAAATATCCTACTTTGCTGGCGCTAGTGGCCGGTGATTTCAATGCTCGGGCTCCTAGGTTGGACCTGGACGGCAGGGGTAAGCTAAGAGAAGAGTTACTCTGCCTGTGGGCCAACAGATTGGACTTGCACTTCTCCAATCGGGTTTTCCGCTTAACGTGCGTTCGGCCGCAAGGGTCGAGCGTTACCGACCTTACGTGGTGCTCACCAGTAATGTCCGCGTAATGGAATGAAGTGTAGATGAGGCAGAGTCCCTTTCGGACCATAGTTTTGGGTTAATTAAATACAGGCCTGAGGCTGCAGGTGTCCGAGGCTTACGCTCACAGGATAAGACTTATTGTCATTGGAATTTGAGGGCCTTAGAGAATAACATTCTTGCTGCTGCTCTTATATCGGGTGAGTAAACGCGTGCGGGGAACGCTGATTGTTTGCGAGTGCTAACGAAGTGGGTGCACGATACATTGAAGTGTGCCTGTGACATGGCTATGCCGAGAATATTCGGCAAGATGGACCAAAGAAGGAAGGTGTCCTGTTGGTCGCAGGAACTGACAGCCTTCAGGCAGCGACTACTTTGCAGGATCTAAGGGGGGCTATCTAGAGGGCTAAGACCCTTGCCTGGCAGGAGTTTCTGGCTTCGCTGAAATGGGATTAGTAGGCAGATCATACCGAATTTTCATGGGAAAGCTGAGGCCGTACGCGGCGCCGGTTACCGAGGTACTGGAACCGGACGTGCTGGACCGTGTATTGAGGAGTCTCTTCCCACTGGTGGACCGAGACGGTTCAACGGCGTGGCGCAGTGTGCAAGTTGATGGGGCTGCAGCTACGGCAGGACAAGTGCTTGCTGCAGCAAAGAAGATCAACGCTGGAATAGCTCTAGAGCTGGACTGCGTCCTGGGCGCGATAGTGAGGGTGGCGGCTGCACACTATAGCCCTGGCTTAGCGGAAATGTTTATGGAGTGTATGAGGACCAGAAACTTCCCATGAGCCTAAAAGAGGGTCAGACTGGTCCTTCAGAAGAAACAAGAAGCACAGCCGGACTTGCCTGGTTCGTACAGGCCGATTTTTTTGCTTGACGAGGTGGGCTTGCTGCTGGAAATAGTGATTGTCTTTAGAGTTAATGAGTGCGTGAAGAGAGGTTGGGTCTACTCTCGCTCGCCTAACACGGCTTTCGGGCTAGTCGCTTAACGGTGGGCGCGATCTTGGTCTTGAGAGACTTCATTCAGGTCTGCGTCAACAGTGAGCGGGTTTGGATTCTTGTGTCATTGAACATAAGTAACGCGTTTAACTCGCTTCTATGGGTCACCATATTTAGGGCGTTTGAAGACAAGGGCCTCCCTACGTATACGGTGAACTTTATAAGAAGTTACCTATTAGACCGGTCTTTGGTGTTTTTGGGGAGACAGGGTCGGGTAAGTTAACGACGGGTAACGTGCAGGGTGTCGCAGGGGTCAGTACTAAGATCGACACTGTGGAACATTGCATACGACAGTCTCCTCCGTGTCGCGCTGTCGATGGGCTCCCGTGATCTCTGTTACGCAGATAACATGGCCCTTCTGGCGGTGGGGCGGGATCGGCCTTGGGCGATTACGAGTGCAGAGAGAGACCACGAAGTGCTTGTGGGGCTAAATAAGGGGCTTGGCCTTAAGGTAGCGTTGCACAGAACGAAAGCAATAGCCTTCCCTGCCTTAGCTGTCTGCAGACGAAGAAGTGTTAGGCCCTCTGTTATTAGGATGAGGGGGTCTTGTGTTAGCTTAAAACCCAGGGTCAAATATCCGGGAGTACTATTAGACTCTGGCTTTACGTTCAGGCTCCACTTTTAGGCTCTGATCCCTAAGGTGAAGGGTATTTTTCGGTCACTTGAAAGGCTTCTTCCGAACCTCTATAGACCGAGGGAAAAGAAGCGGTGCCTATACAGCAGCGTGATCAATTTGGTCCTTCTTTATGGAGCTTTGGTGTGGTGGCGCGCTGTTTAGGAGGACTCCAAAATAAAGCGGAGTTTGCCTGCCTTCCCAAGGAAGGGGGCGATCAGAGTTTGTTGCGCTTACAGAACGGCTCCCTTTCATGCGGCAATGATGGTTGCGGTGGTCATTTTCTTTTATCATCTTGCGCTACGGCTTGCGGAGGCTTATGCGACTGTTGGAAGTGCGGAAGGAATAGTCCTTCTGTGCATCAAGGCGGCGTTTAGTTGCTTTGCGAGGTGGGGTGCGGTTGTTGCATGAAGGGAAGAGGAGTTATTTTGATTGGAGTTCCTGGGAAAACAAGGGTGCGCGTGAAGGCAGCTATTGCTGATAGGTTGGTTTAGTGGGTTGAGAGGCCGTTCTCTATCAGCACGACCTTTTACATTACTTAGCTGATTACCGGCCATTGCTGTTTTCCAGCGTAACTATATAGAATAGGTAGAGCTGCATCTTTGTGATGTTTCTATTGTAAGGATTATGAGGACGACGCGGATCACACCCTGATCATCTTAGTCGTGGATGAATGAGAGGAATGCTCTAGTTAGGGAGCTGGGTAAGCGGCGGCTTTCCCTTCCAAGTATAGTCAGTGCATCACAGAATATGCCGGGGGGGTGGGCTGAATTCCAGTCCTTTGCGGGACTGGTGATGCGGAAGAAGGAAGATGATGAGAGGGAGAGAGAGTAGATGAATGCGAGAAGGATGCGTGCGAGGCCGCAGAGAGGTCTTGTACCTAGGCGGCACCCCCGAGCGAGACTTTAGGTGACCTAGGCGGCGAATGGCGGAGTCCTGTGCGCTGCTTTTCCCTTATGGGGTAAATAAGAGCATGAGTGAATGGGCCTGGCCTGCACGTCATAGGACGAATAGCTGGGCTAAGTTTTAACATGGTTTGGGTTAAGTTGCATTTTCAGGAGGGATAAAATTATACTCCCCTCAGTATGCGTAGCGTCAGCGCCTCCAGGGGAAATGTCCCTGTTGAGTGCGATCTGATGCAGGAGTGATTTGTGAGAGTAAGTGTTGAGAGCATGGCGAGATCCGGCTGGGCTTTTATAAGAAGGAGGCATCGGGTATAGTATGCATGAACCGTGTGTGCTGCCTGCCTCCTCCTCTGCATGTAAGTACTAGAGTCAGGTGGGTTTTTTTGTCTGTAAAAATCCGACACTTCCCTGGGTACCGGGCCAGGGGCGCCTTTGGAAAGTTTTTCCACATAACGAAAAAAAAAACAAAAAAAAAATAAGAAGTTGCAGTGGCGTGTGCAGTTACAGGTGTTGGTTTAGTTGCAGTACAAGTTGCATGTGCAGTTGAAGTAGAAGTTGCCTTTGCAGTAAAATTTGTTTTTTATGTCGCATGTGCAGTTGTACTTGCAGTTTTACTGGCAGTGGCATTTGCAGTTTGAGTTTTATTTGCATATGCTTTTGCAGTTGCAGTTGCAGTAAAATGTGCAGTTGCAGTTTAGGCTGTTTATTTTAGTTGCAGTTTTAGTTGTATTTATAGTTCATGTGTAGTTGCATGTTCAGTCACAGTTTCGTGTGCATTTGCAAATGCATGAGCAGTTGTAGGTGCATGTGCAGTTACAAACGCAGGTGCGTGTGCAGTTTGAATTGTGGTTGCAGTGGCGGTTGCTATGGAAGTTGCATGTGTAGGAGTAGTTTTATTAGCAAGTGTTTTTAGAATTGCAGGTTCATTTGCAGTCTTAGGATAAGATTTTGTTGCAGTATAGAGGCACTTGCATACTTAGTTTCTATTGCGTGTGCATTTTTAGTTTCATTGCTAGTTGTAGGTGCAACTGCAGTAACATGTGCAGTGACAGTATTAGATATGTTTGCAGCTGCAGTTGGAGTTTTAGTTGCAGTTGCAGTTAAATTTCTAGCCGCAATTGCAGTTGAATGTACAGTGGCAGTTTCAGTTGCGTTTTCAGGTAATATTGCAGTTGCAGTAGCATGTGCTGATGCAGATTCAGTTACGTTTGCTGTTGCCGTTTTTGATTAAGTAGCATGTTTAGTTGCGGTTTCCAATGCATGTGCAGTTGAGGTTGCATATGCTTTTGCAGTGGCAGCTAAAGTAGCAAGTGCAGTTGTAGTTTTTATTGCATGTGCGGTTAAAGTTAAAGTGGCGTTTTACAGTTGCAGTTGCAGTTGCAGTTACAAGTAAATTTTTAGTCGCAATTTTAATTGCATGTACAGTTGCAGTTTCATTTGTTTTTGCTGTTGCAATAGAAGTTGCAGCTTCATGTGCAGTTGTAGTTTTAGTAGCAGTTGCATGTGTAGGAAAACATGTTTAAAAATATAAAATAACAAATTAATACAGTTTAAGTTGCAGTTGCATTGGCAGTTACAAGTGAATGTGTAGTTGCAGTAGCATGTGTAGTTGCAGTTTCTGTTTCAGTTGCAGATTCTGTTGCAGCTGCATTTTCTGTTGCATATGCGTTTGCAGTTTCAGTTTTATGTAAAGTTTAATTTTTAATTTCAGTTGCAGTTTAAGTTGCAATTTCAGTTTAATTGGCAATTTTATGTGCAGTTAAGGTTTTTCTTGCAGTTTTAAGTGCAATTGCAGTATTATCTGCAGCTTCAGATTTAGTTGCCATTGAAATTCCATGTGTGGTAACATGTTTAGTGTCAGTTGCAGTCACAATTACGTTAGCATGTGTACGTAAAGTGTAAGTTGCGATTGAAGTAGCAGTTGCAGTGGGAGTATGTTTTGCAATTTCAGTTACATATGCAGGTGCGGTTTCAATTGCAATCCTTGTTGCGTTTGCAGTTTTAAATGCTGTTGCAGGTGCATGATTATATGTAGTATTAGTTGCATGTGCTGTGTCAGTTAAAGTTGATTTTTTAGTGGGAGTTATAGTTTAATGTGCTGTGGCAGAGGCGGTTACATGAGCTGTTGCGATTGCATTTTCAGTTGCAGTTTAGGATACTTATGCAGTAGCAGTTTCAGTTTTAGTGGAAGTTTTTTGTGCATTGAATGAGGCAGTTTTAGTTGCATTTTCTTTTGCGTATGCAGTTACAGTTTTTGTTGCAGTTGCAGTTTCCTGTGCAGTTGCAGTAGCATGTGCCGTGCAGTAATAGCTGCGCTTGCAGTTGCAGTTGCAGTTTTAGTAGCAATAACAGGTTTAGTTTAAAATGCATGTGCATTTGATTTTGCAGTTGCATATGCAGAAGCAATTGCAGTTGCAAATATACTTTTTTTTGCATTTGCAGTTTTGGTCATTGTAGGATTTTAAGTGACAGTTTCAGTTTTAGTTGCAGTGGCAGTAGTAGTTGCAGGAACAGATTTCGTTGCTTCTGCAGTTGCCGTTTTAACTGCACATAAAGTCGCAGTTGCATTTGCCGTTTCAGCTGCATGTAAAGTTTTAGTTAAATTGCACATTTTTGTCTAGGTAAAATTGCGTGTGCATTTTTAGCCGCAGATGCAGTGTAAGTAGCATGTGCAGTAGCAAATTTAGTTGCAAGTGCCGTTGCATGTGCAGTTGCTGTTGCAGCTGCTTTTGCTGTTGCAGTTGCATTTGCATATGCTTTTGCAGTTGCAGTTCTATTTGTATGAGTAGGTAAACATGGTAAAAAACTTACAATAAAACTAAAATTTTGTTTTAGTTGTAGTTGCAGTGGCAGTTGCAGTTGCATGCAAAATTGTAGTTTTAGTTTCTGTGGGAGTTGTAGTAGCAGTTGCAGTTGCAATGTCATCAGAAGTTGCGATGTAAGTTTTAGTTAAAGTTGTAGTGGCAGTTGCAGAGGCAGTTTCAGTTGCTTTTGCAGTTGCAGTATTAGGGGCATTTGCAGTAGCAGTTGCAGCTGCCTTTGCAGTATTAGTTGCATTTGCATATTTTTTTGCAGCTGCAGTTGCAGTTATATGTGCATTTGCAGTTAAAGCTGCGTTCGCAGTTCTAGTTGCAGTTGCAGTTGCATATGAAGTTGCCGTTTTAGTCGCAATAGCGTGTGCAGTTACAGTGGAAGTTGCAGTTGCAATTACAATTGCAGTGGAGTGTGATTTTACAAATGTAGTTGCAGTTGCATTTGCTATTGCAGTTTAATGTACTGTTGCAGTTTTAGTATCATGTTTTTTTGCAATTGCAGTTGCATGTGATTTTTCAGGTTTAATTGCAGTTACTGAAGAAAATGCCGTTGCATGTGTTTTTCAAGTAGAAGTAGCGTATGCAGCTGCATTTGCAGTTGCAGATGCGGTTGCTTTTGCTATTTTAGTGGCAGTTGCAAATGCATGTGTTGTTAAAGTTTTAGTTGCATGTATGGTTGCAGTTTAAGTTGCACGTTTAGTTGCAGTTGTATTTTTAATTCATGTTTAGTTTCATGTTTAGTTACAGTTGCGTGTGCATTTGCAGATGCATAAGCAGTTGCAGTAGCTATTGCAGTTGCATGTAAAATATCAGTTGCAGTTGCATGTGTTGTTGCAATCTTCGTTTTATAGCATGTGCAGAATAAGTTTTTGTGGCAATTTATGTGCACTTGCAAGTTCAGTTACAATTGCGTGTGAATTTGCAGTTGCATAGGCACTTGTAGTTGCATTTAAAGTTTCAGTGGCATTTACTATTGCAGTTGCAGTTTCTGCCGCTTGTGCAATTGCAGTTTTAGTAGCGTCTGCAGTTGCAGTTGCAGTTTAAGTCGCAATTGAAGATTCAGCTTTTAATGCAGTTGCAAGTTCAGTTTTAGTTGCAGTTGCAGTTTCATGTACAATTGCAGTAGCAAGTGCAGTTTCCGTTGCATATGCTGTTGCCGTTGCAGTTGCATTTGCAGTTGCAAAAGCAGTTACATATGTAGTTGCAAATGCATTTGCATGTACAGTCTTGATTTATGTGCACTTTTTTGTCTAGGTTAAATTGCGTGTGCATTTGCAGTTGCATTGGCAGTTGTAGGTGCATGTGTAGTGTAACATAGTAAAATATATAAATTGAAAAAAAATGCAGTTATATTAAAAGTTTCATTTGTATAAGCAACTGCATTTGCAGGTGCTATTGTTTGGGCAGTAACACTTGCATATTCTTTGGCATTTGCAGTGGCAGTAGCATTTGCAGTGGCAGTATTAGTTGCGTTTGCAGTTGTTTTTGCTGTTGCAGATGCATGTGCAGTTGCAGTCTTTGTTGCGTTTAAAGTAGCATATGCTGTTACAGGGGTATGCACAGTTGCAATTTTATATGCATGTGCAGTTGCTGTTTTATTTAAAGTTGCATTTGCCTTTGCATGTGCCTGAGCAGTTGTAGTGTCGTGTGCTGTTGCAGTTTCGTATTCTTTTGTTTCTGCAGTTACAGTAGATTGTAAAGTTGCTGTTGCAGTTGCATTTGTAGCTCTAGTTTTATGTGCAGTCGCAGTTGTAGTTGCAGTTGCCGTTGCATATGGTTTTTTCTTGCAGTTGCGGTAGCATGAGCCGTAGCATTATTAGTAGTGTTTGCAGTTTCAGTTGCAAATGCATGAGCAGTTGTAGGTTAAGTTTTATTGGTCGGTTTAGGTTTATGTGTAGGTTTACATGTAAATATATATATTAAAACAAATAAGTTCAGTTTTATTCAAAGTTGCAGTTGAATTAGCAATCGCATTAGCAGTTGCAGCTGCATGTACGGTGGCAGTTCCTGTTGTATTAGTAGGTAAGCGTGCTAAAAACATACAGTAACACTAAAATGCAGTTTTAGTTGCACTAGCATGTGTACTTGCAGTTGCAGTTGCATGTTTTCTTACAATTTTGATTGTAGTAGCAGTGGCAATTAGAGTTGCATGTTCTGTAGCAGGTTTAGTTGTAGTTGCATTTGTAATTGCAATTTGATGAGTAGGTAGAGTTTAAGTTGTGATTGTAGTAGCAGTTGTAGTTACAGTTGCAAGTTTCGTTGCAGTTACAGTGGCGTAAGCAGTGGCAATATAAGTTGTAGTTGCATTTGCAATTTTAGTTGCAGCTGCATGTGCGAGTAACCTTGTAAAAATAAATAAAATAATAAATAAATGCATTATTGTTGCAGTTGCAGTTGCATTAGAATTGACATGTGCAGTCGCAGTTGCATGTAAAGTTGCAGTTTTCTACTGCTTTTGAGCTTGCAGTTGCAGTAGCATGTGCAGTTGCGTGCGCAGTTACAATGCGAGTTTTAGTAGCGTTTGCTATTGCAGTTGCATGCGCAGTTGCAGCTTTAGTTGCATGTGTTGTTGCAATTGGCAGTTGTATGTGCAGTTGCTGGTTTAATTGCAGTAACATTTGCTACTAAATTTGCATGTGCAGTTTTAATTTCATTTGCGTTTCTAGTTGATATTGCCGTTGCAGTTGCTGTTTTCGTTGTAGTTTTAGTTAAATGTGCAGTTGCAGTCGAAGTTGCAGATGTAGTTGCATTTGCTAATAGATGTTCAGTTGAAATAGCAATTGCAGTTTCATGTGCCGTAACAGTTTTAAAGGCATGTGTTTGTAAACATTTAAACAATATGTATTAAAAGTAAAATGCAGTTAGAGTGACAGTGGAATGTGCAGTAGCATTAGCATAAGCAGTTGCAATAAAAATTGCAGTTGCAGTTGAATATACTTTTTTATTTGCTGCTGCAGAAGCATGTGCTGCTGCAGTTTTAGTTTTTTTTGCATTTATAGTTTTAGTTGCAGTAGCATGTAAAGTAGCAGTTACAGTTTTAGTTAAAGTTGCGGTACCGGTTGCTACGGCAGATTTTTTTTCAGTTGCAGTTGCAGATGCAGGTATAGGTGCAGTCTTAGTTGCATTTGTAGTGGCAGTTGCAGGTGCCGCGTCAGTTCGATACGGAGTGGCAATTTAAGTTTCAGTTACAGTAGCAGTTTCAGTTTTATTTGCAATTGCAGCTGCAATTGCATTTGCGTGTGCATTTAGTGTTGTTGCTGTTATTGCAGTTGCATGTGCTGTAGCAGTTTTAGTGTCAAGTATATTTGCAAAAGCAATTGTATGTGCGGTTTTAGGTTTAGTTGCTAGTTTATTTGCAAAAGCAGTTGCATGTACGGTTTCAGGTTTGCTTGCAGTAGCTGTTGCATTCGTAGTTGCATGTGCAGTTAAAGAAGATTTTGCGTTTGCCGTCTAGTTTGTTGTTTTGGTTGCATGTGCAATTGCACTTGCCGTTATAGTGGCAGTGGCATTGGCAGTAAAAGTTCTATTTGAATAATCTTTTGCAGTTGCAATTGCAGTTAAATGTGCAGTTGTATTTGCAGTTGCAGATAAAGTTGCAATTGCAGATTTATTTGCAGTTGTAGTTGCTATTGCAGTTTTATGTACAGTAGCAGTTCCAGTGGCATGTGTTTTTAAGCATTTAAAAGATATATATAAAAAGTAAAATGCAGTTTTAGTAGCAGTTGAACTGGCAGTAGCACTAGCATAGGCAGTTGCTGTTAAATGGGCAGTTGTAGTTGCATATGCTATTTGATTCGCTGTTGCAGTAGCATGTGGAGCTGTAATTTTAAACTCGTTTGCATTTGCAGCTTCAGTTTTTATTTGCAGTTGCAGTAGCAGTTGCAGTTGTAGCTCTAGTTTCATGTGCAGTCGGAAGGTCAGTTGCAGTTTTAGATCTAGTAGCATTGGTAGGAAAAAATGATAAAAAAACTTACAATAACACTAAAATGCAGTTTAAGTTGCACATGCATTTGCATTTGCATGTGCCTGAGCAGTTGTAGTATCGTGTGCTGTTGCAGTTACTAATTTTTTTTTCCTGCAGTTACAGTAGATTGTGCAGTTGCTGTTGCAGTTACATTTGCAGCTCATGTTTAATTTGCAGTTGCAGTTGCATATGGTTTTGTTCGTGCAGTTGCGGTAGCATGTGCAGTTGCAGTAGCACGTGCGGCAGCATTTTAAGTAGCGCTTGCAGTTGCATTTTCAAATGCAGTTGCAGTTGCAGTTGTATTAGCAGTTGCATGTAAAGTTGCAATTGCATTTGCTGGTAGTTTTTCAGGTTTATTTGCAGTTGCCGTTGAATTTGCCATTTTTGTTGCAGACAAAATGTTGAAAAAGTATTTAATTAAAAAATGCAGTAGCAGTTGTAGTTGCAGTGGCAGTTTTATGTGCAGAGGCACTTACTTTTTTAGTGATTGTTTTTGTTACAATTGTATACTTTTATTTAAATAAAAAAAAAGCAGTTATAGAAAAAACCAAGAATAATATACACTAAAAAAGCATTTTTGCAGATACTGTTTTGTGTGAAGTTGCAGTTGCATGTATAGTTGTAATTGCAGTTAAATATGCAGTTGCCAGTAAATTTGCTAGTGCATTTTAGGTTGCATATGCAGTTGTAGTTGCATTTGCAGTCGCTGATGCAGTTGCATTTGCAGTGGCTTTTGCATTTGCAGTTGCAGATGCAGGTAAAATTTTTAATTAATATATTAAAAAAAGAAAGTTGCAGTTGCATTAGCAAAAGTTGTGGCAGTTTCGGTTAAAAAGTTATAAATATGTAATACGAAAAATTACAGTCAAATTTTTATTTGGTATTGCTATTGCAGTTTTATTTTTAGTTTCTTTATTTGTTAGAGTTGCAGGTAATAGTGAATTTCTATTTGCCCATACAGTTGCAATGGCAAATTTATTTGCAGTTAAATTTGCAGTTGCCGTTGCAGTTGCACTTGCATGGGGAGTAGCAGTTGCAGTAGAATGCGAATTTTCATTTGTTGTTTTAACTGCATTTGCAGTTGCGTCTGCAGTGCAGTTGCATAAGCAGTTGTAGTTGGATTTGCTGGCTTTTTTTTCAGTTGTCTATGCAGTTGAAGTAGCATTTAAAATCGTGGTTGCAGTTGCAGTTGCATACGCATGTAAAATGTTTAAATAATATTTCTTAAAAAAATTAAGTTGCAGTTGCAGTTTTACCTGCATGTGCAGTGCAGATGAACGTTCAGTTGTTTTGGCAGTTGCATGTGTAGGTTCAGTTGCACTTGCTGGTTGTCTTTCAGTTGCATTTGCATTTGCAGTTGCATTTGCAGTTACCGTGGCAAATAACATGTTGCATACGTATTTAAAAAAAATGCAGTATCATTTGCAGTTGCAGTTGCAGTTTAATTTGCAGTAGCTGTAGCAGTTGCATGTTTACTTTCAGTTTTAGTTGTAATTGCTGTTTCTTGTGAAGTTGCTGTTGCAGCTGCTAGTGCATTTTTAGTTGCATATGCAATATTAGTGGCGTTTGCAGTTGCGGTTGCAGTTGCAGTTGCATATGCCGTAGCAGTAGCAGTTGCAGTTTTATGCGCAGTTGCAGTTCCATATTAAGTTGCGGTTTTTGTTTAAAGTTTAAATATGTATTATTAAAAATATTAGTCAATTTTTTAGTAGCAGTTTTGGTTGCATATTCAGTCGCTGAGGCATTTGCTGATGCACGTGCAAAGTTGCAGTAGCATGTGCAGTTACAATGTTTAAAATATATTTATTGGAAATTTAGTTTTAGTTGCCTTCGCGCAGTTGCAGTATTATATACAGCTGCAGTGGCATATGCAGTCTTATTTGCAGATGCATGTGCCGTCGCAGTTGTGGTTTCTGGTGATTTTTTAGTTGCATATGGAGTTTTAGTAGCATTGAAAGTTTTAGTTTCTGGTGCATACGAAAAGCTGTAGCATCTGTTATTGCAGTTGCATGTGCAGATGCAGGTGCATTTGTTGTTGCAGATACAGTTGCATGTGCAGTAGCAGTGGCAGTTTAATGTGCACTTGCGTGTGCAATTAAAATTGCATTTGAATTGGCAGTTGCATTTACTATTTTAGTCTTATGTGCAGTTGCAGGTACAGTTGCAGTAGTAGTTGCATGTGCAGTTGCAGTTGCAGTTGCATGTGCAGTGGCAGTTACATGTGAAGTTATTGCTGCGGTTACAGTAGCGTTTTCACGTAGAAATATTATTAAATATTTTAAACTTAAATTATGCGATTGCTGTTACAGTTGCAGTTGCAGTTGCAGTGGTAAAAAATGTGCATTTGCAGTAACAGGTTCATTTGCTGTTAAAGTTGCATTGGCATTGGCAGTTGCAGTTTCAGTTTTAGTAGCATTTGCAGATGAAGTTGAAATTGCAGTTTCTGTTTTTGATGCAGTTGTTGTTGCAGTTGCTTTTTTATGCGCAGATGCAGTTGCAGTTGAAGTAGCAGAGACAGAATCAGTGGCTTGTGCAGGAGAAATTATTAAAAAAATGAAGTAAAAAGTAAATGGAATTGCATTTGCATTTGAATAAGCATGTAAAAATTTTTTTAAAAAAGTTGCTACAATAGAATGCAGATGCAATTGCAGTTTTAGTTGCCGTTGCAGCTGCAGTTTTAAGCATAATTTTATGTTAAGGTAAAAATTGTAAAACATATATAATAACAATAAAATGCATCTGCAGTTGCAGGTAGAGCTGCATTAAAATTTGTAGTTAAAGTTTGATTGGGCAGTTAAAGTTCAATGTTCAGGTGCAGAAGAAGTTAAAGTTTAAATATAATGTACAGATGCAGTTGCAGTTTCATTTGAAGTGGCAGTAGATTGTGCAGATACAGTTAAAAAATCATTCTATTTAAACTATTTTGGTTTACTTTTCCTGTAGAATTTAATTCTTTTCGACGAATATCGATTGTTGTTATCCTAACATCTAATCTTTTTTGTTATTAATTACCACATTTATTATCGTCTTTGAAATTTGCTTATTATATTTAGGAAAATTTTTGCTGCTTTCCCAATTGAATCTTAGTTGGAACCATCAGAATTCTAAAGAAGTGCTATTTAACAAAAGTTTTTAACCGTTTGCTTTTTAAGCTTTAAAGAGTATTGCTTCAAATATAAATATAAAGTCTAAAAAAATTGATCTGATATTATAAGATTTTGGACAAAAATCGATTCTAGTTATCCTAACATTTAATCTGTTTAATTTCTAATAACACACTTATTACCGTCTCTAAAAATTTCTCAATATATTTAAAAGAAATTTTTTGCTCCTTTCTTGATTTAACTTTAGTTAGAAACTATCAGATTTCTAAAGAAGTGCTATTTAACAGAAGTTATGAAACACTTTCATTTTGCTTTGAAGCGAATAGTTACGATTATAAAAATTAGGTCCTATAAAAATTAGCTTATATCATTAAAATTTTGACTACTGCAGTCCAAAAAAGAGAAAAAATCATTCTATTGCATCTATTCTGTTTTTTTTTACGTGTAGAATTTAATTCTTTTCGACGAAAATCATTTGTTGTTATCCTTACATCTAATATTTTTTTATTTAACTTTATTCAAGTTCACTTACGAATACAAATATTAGGTCTACAAAAATTGAGCGGATATCTATAATTTTTCTTTAAATGTAGTCTTAGAAAGAGATAAAATCATTCTATTATCTAATGATAAGTGTTCATAGGGGACTTGGACATAAAAAAGAAGTAGAACTTAATTTATCTAAGTTGGACGTTTCGTCCCTTTATTGGGACTTCTTCAGCAACTGGAAGTTTTATTTTATTATAAATTCTTATTATGATACATGAGGTTCATACAATAAAATTTTTCTACATATTACCTTAATCTTTAAGGTTCAGCGACTTTTTGCTCTAATTCGACATACATTTTTCTTTCTGTTAATATCCTAAACGCAACACATCTAAACTTCGTTAATTCGATCGTTATTCTTCAAAGTCCTCAACAAAACTGTTTTAATCTAGACTAGTGTTTGTTAGCCTAGATATCATCAGTGTAAGGTGTCCTCTATTATTTATTATGGTTAAAATTTAAGATTTCCGTTATAGATGTAATTTAAATTGTTTGTGTCTGTTCTAAAATTAACCGTGTTATTATTCGATATATGATACATTTCGCTGATATTCCTTTTGTACCAATTTTCTTCAAAGTCTAAGATATTTGCTGCGTCGAATTTGAAATTATGTCCTGTTGTGAAATGATGTTCAGCTAAAGCTGTGGTATTGTTATAGTTTTATTCACATTTATAGGTTTACAGTCATTTTTATGTTGGTCTAATCTCTTTTTTAGTTTCTGTTTCGTTTGTCCAATAAAGCTCTTATTACATTCACATGGTATTTAATACACTAAGTTCGACTGGTCAAATTTATCAACTTTATCTTTTAATTTAGTGTAAATAAGGTTTACTTTTGTTAAATTATAAAAAACCAGTTTAAAATTAGTGTTTTTAAAACATTTATTTATTTTGCTTACTAAAGATTTAATATATGGGAACTTAATATATTTTTTATCTTGTAGATTCGGTTTTTTTACACGATCTTTGCCAATTTTAAATTTATTATATACCATGTTTATGAGACTCTTGGGATAGTTATTATTCTTTAAAAGAGTCTCTATTTTTTTCCTATTTTCTATATGAAACTTCTTACTGCATAATGTTAAAGCTCTAAATAGTAAACCTTTTATAGTTCCAATTTTTTGACTTAAAGGATGGTTCGAATTGTAATTATTACATTTTCCTGAGCTTGTTGGTTTTACATACTAATTCGTTAATAAGGTTTCGTCTTCATTTCTTATGACTGTTACATCTAAGAATGGTAATGTTCCGTTGTCTTCTACTTCAATAGTAAACTGGATTTTTTCATTTATCATATTGAAGGTTTTTAATACTACTTCAATTCCATCTTTAGGTATTGCAGTAATGATATCAACTACATATACTTTTAAGAATGGAACTGTAAAAGGTAAATTGCCTTCAATTTTTTTTAACACGTGATTCATTACCAAATTCGCTAATATTGTGCTTGCTGGATTGCCCATACTAGAACCATCAAGTTGTTGATAAAAAAATCCGTCGAATTGGAAGTAGCTTGATTCAAAACAAAATTGTATTATTTCCAATAAGATGTTTTTTGGTATCATTATGAAGTTTTTGAGTTCATTCCA
>NW_014570095.1:43063-44294 GCF_001313835.1 Polistes canadensis
AACTTTGGTAACTAGTCACTAATATTACTACTCTTCGTCTTATATATCCTCCTAGTGGMRCGCYAAGCTATTCAGCTACTWAVCGCGTCAAATTTAAAGAGAATATATTATCTTTACATATATAATAGGAATTTTCGCTGCTTTCCTGAATGATTCTTAGTCTGAAGCTATAAGATATCTAAAAAAATGCTATTAAACAAAAGTTATAAAACGTTTGCTTTCAAGCTTTGAAGAGTATATTTACGACTATAAATATAAGGTCAACAAAATTGAGGGAATATCTTTAATTTTTTGACCACTGTAGTCCCAGAAAGAGAAAAAATCACTCTATTACAGATATTTTGGTTTACTTTACATGTAGAATTTTATTCTTTTTCGACGAAAGACGATTGAAGTTATCCTGACCTCCAATCTGTTTAGTTTCTTATAGCAAATTTATCACCGTCTTTGAAAATAATTTAATATATTTTAAAGTAATTTTTGTTGCTTTCCTGATAAAATCTTTATTGGAACTATAAGAATTCCCAAAAAGTGCTATTTAACAGAAGTTTTAAATCGTTTGCTTTCAAGCTTTAAAAAGTATGGTTTTAAAAATAAATATTAAGTCTAATAAAATTAAGCTAAGATCATAAATTTGTCGACCATTGTAGTCCAAGAAAGAAAAAAAATTATTCTGTTACATCTATTTCGGTTTACTTTATCAAAGATTTCGAAACTTTTTCTACGAAAATCGATTGTAGTGATCTTATAATTCAATCTGTTTAGTTTCTAATAGCACATTTACAACCTTCTTTAAAAATTTTTTATTATATTAAAAAAATGTTCGCCTCTTATTTGATTGAATTTTAGTTGGAATTTATAAAATTTTGAAAGAAGCTATGAAAAGTTTTTTTTCAAACTTTAAAGCGTATACTTACTAAAAAAAGCGTTATGTCTGAAAAATTTTCTCAAAAATCATTTATATTCCACCACTACAGTCAAAAAAAGAGAGAAAATCATTTTATTACAACAATTTTCGGTTACATTACGTGTAGAATTCAAATCTTTTTCGATGAAATTCGATTGTAGTCTACCTGACATCTATTCTGTTTATTTTCCGAAAGCACATTTTTTCCTTYGCTGAATATTTTTCAATATATTTAAGAGGAATTTTCGCTACTTTTTGGATTAGATCGCAATTAAAAACTATAAAATTTCTAAAAAAGTGCTATTTAACACAAGCTATGAAACG
>NW_014570096.1:0-18827 GCF_001313835.1 Polistes canadensis
GACGAAACGTTCAACAAGATCAAATAAATTTGTTCATCAAAATTTATTAACTGTCTTCATTTTTCCCTTTGAAACTCATATATATTAATATACTGTTGGGACAAGAATATTGATTATTAATTTAATATATAAAATCTATAAAATATATAGACATATTATTTTTAATAAGATTATATTACATTTAATAACAATAAATAACTACTAATTTTTTCCAGTTATTAAATGTGTTGCGTATTATACGCAACGAGTGAGTAGGGCGAAGCGCCGGGGCATGTACGGCCCTGCCGAGACGTGAGACACGCTCGACAAAGCAGTGTCTTTGTTTTTGGTGGTAGCCACGGTAGCGCTAAGATGCTTGTAAGGGCTCCTTCTTTCTTCTAGCTTGAGTTCTYCYACCACATTTATTATGCCAATCACATGTATCGACAGCCGCGTTATGCTCGGCCTTTTCGGTGATTTGTCCAGCATTGCATCGCGTTTTCGTATAAAGCGTAGCGCGTTCTCGCGTTTAGGGGCACTAAGCATTGGGCACTCAGCACTCGGCATTCATCATTCATCACTCGTGATTCCTCACTCGAGATTCATCTAACTTGGAAAGCTGAGACTTGCAAGAACCACTGTGAGGAGAATTATTGTATTGCGCAATATTACATCATTTAAGTTCGGCCAGCGACAAGGGACAAAGGCGGTCCTTCACGTGGCCAGAATTGTTCTGCTTTGTACGGATTCTTCTTCAACGTTTCAACCAGGGTTTTTATGCCGAAAGGCTTTTCCCTGACGAGCTAAATAAAGCGTACTTTTAAGTACTGACTGGGCTCAAATATATTTGTTATTGGTGTTTTATTTTCCTATCCTCCTTCCTATTAATAAACAATCTCATTATAACCCGTGAGGGCATCTTCGATTCACTATACAATCCACTGGAGTACCGATTGAGGCATCGGTCGCAACACAACAAAAATCGGCTGGATGATCTAGTAGAACACCAATAAAAATTCCATCAAGTTCACAGGAACACCCTCCAGTATACTCGCAGAAATCTCATCAACCTAAATCTCGTGATAATAACGAAGCTCAACAAATTCAAAGTCGAGCAAATAAAAATAAACAAAATGATAATCAACAACCGAGGACTTCAAATCGACAAAATGAAAACCAACAAGCGGGGACTTCAAATCGACGTAACAATTCGAGAAATAGGTCAGCGAGACAGAAAAATGTGAAAAAAAAAGAAGAAAAAAGACCATCTAACTGAAAGGAATATAAGGATTAAGAAAAAAAGAAGTGATGTATAGATTCCTAATAAAATGAACCTCATTTATGTGTATGTGTAAAATCACTCCGTATAAATTTTGATTGCAAATACGATATTCAATTCTTGTAAACAAAAAATCTTTGTTACATCAAGTTTTTATCCTAACGTAGAATTTGTCATTAATGCGGCGTCAGTGGAGTTGCGAGGGTATGCGAGGGCATAGGAGGTAAATCGAGAGCACTTTGACATGCATGGAGGGGATATGGTGCGTTGGGCCATTTGCTTTGGAAAGACACGTAGGCACTTCTGATCTGGATAACTTACAATATAGTTCGTTCTTACAAAGGGAGGGTTACGCTATATTAGCATTCTTCTAAGATTGCAATTAGCGTGTGTTTGTGTGAGTATAATGGTTAAAGTAGATCTAAACATGGAGAGGGAAACAGGATATAATTTTATAAAGCGTTATGGGAGGTAATGAAACATGTCCTATTGATTCAAAACGTTACTTTTCGACTTACTGACAATTGTCAGTCTAAGACAAAAGAAGGTAATTAGACCGGTAGTCGGAGAAGCGATACGTATGCGAACCAGATAGGAGAAGTGAAACGTAGGCAGAGTAGATAGGGATAAAATCAAGAAAGATTGTTAGAATTAAAAGAGAGATCGTTAGGATCGTAAGAATTAAAAATAAATAGGGAAAAATAAGCTTAATGTCGTTTCTCTTTTTATAGGTAAGAAAACTAGAATTTAAGAAACTGTTATTAATAAAATTTAATTGTCGAATTCATTATTAATTTGTTTAATGAATAAAAACTCTATTTAGTCTCAGCAATCACGAGTGACGATCGATGAATGATGAATGCTGCGTGCCGAATGCCGAGTGCCCAAATGACGAGTGCCGACTGCCCAAATGATGAGTGCCGAGTGTCCAAATAATGAGTGCTGAGTGCTCAAATGATTATGATTTTATTATGATATTAATTCGTCGCGGACTCGCTTTGCTTCCCTAACCGTACGCGCTCAGGTTAACAAGTCGTCTACATAGAAATCCTCTGTAAGAACGATGGCAGCTCTCGGGAATCGGTGAAATTCGTCGCTCGCGAGTTGATGTAAAATACGCGTTGCTAAGAACGACGCGGAGGCGGTTCCATAAGTTACTGTATTTAATCTATATGCTTACACGGGCTCACTTTCCTGTCGACGCCAGAGTATAGTTTGGTATTTGCGATCGCGCGGGTCCATTGTTATCTGCCGATACATCTTCGCGATGTCCGCGGTAATAGCGATAGCGCGTGATCTAAATCTTANTACATCTTCGCGATGTCCGCGGTAATAGCGATAGCGCGTGATCTAAATCTTACTAAAAATGTAAACAGATCCTCCTGCATGGTCAGACCAACCATTAATACTTCATTCAAAGATTTCCCGTTGCTGATTTTTTGCCGACGCGTCGAACACTACTCGCAATTTGGTCGTAAGACTAATATGCTTTAATACAGCATGATGCAGTAAATAGAATGTATCTTCTATCGACGTACCTTCTATCCTTGTCATGTGACCTAGTTCTTCATATTTGGATAAGAATTTAATGTATTCATTTCTAATTTCCGACTTGCGCGATAATGATTACTCTAACCCGTGTAATCTTCGGAACGCGCTCGCGTACGAATCGCCTAAGTGATTTTCTTCCTTGAATGGCAGTCTCACTATATATCTGCCTGTATCATCCCGTCGCGTGTTTCTTTTATAATGCGCTTCGCACAAATTTTCCTCGTGCTACCAAATAATAGTCTTAGTTACTTCTTCAATCTTCCAAAATTTCTCCAATTATCAATTCAATTATACTGTAGCTGTGTGGCAATTAACGCTCCGCGAACTACGCGTGGCTCCCGTTTTCATGACGAGCCATCCTAACACAGTTCCTTGTGCCATTAAACTTTCATTCAATCCAATGCTCTAACCTGAGCGTCATAGTAATGTAAAAATCTCGACACCGAGAATCGCAGCGATATTCACGGGTTCAAGAAAGTCAGGATATATCAATTGGATCCCTGCCGGCATAACTAATTCTTCTCGCGAAATCCGTTGCGAGAGTAACCGATTCGCTACAGCTGGTAATAATAAAGATTTCAATTCTACCGCAATTTCCCTGCTCGCGATTTCAAAGTAAATATTGGTACGTCCATGACTTACTTGGATATTCGTACAAAATTCCCGAAAATAAATCATTAAAAAATGCGCTTCGGAACCCGAATCCAAGAGTACAAGACACCCGTGTAGCCTGCCATCAAGATCTAGCAAATGCACCATTGCCGCAGCAGTGCAAGTGCACGCGAGTGATTAAGCTTTACATGTGCATCATGCACTTCCGATACCGTCTGGATACGCAAACTCGTGATGCCCACCGTTGCACCTTCTGCCATGGCCTCTTTTACATGTAACAACTCATTATGCCTGCCTTTGCACTTTTCTGCAGCAGCCTTTCTTAATACATGTGCCAACTTATAATCAGCTTGAAAACAATTCAAGCTCAAATTGGCAGTAACCACGATTCTCTTGCGCTCCTCAGGCTCGGCCCTCCGTAACAGCTCACACTCCGATGGATGATTGCTTCTCGCGGCATATGCCACTTTGGATGGTCACACTCAAGAAATAAACTTGAACTTGTCTTTAATCGATATTTGGCGGCCAATTTCGTGGAGAAATACAACGCGGTCACGCATCGACTTCCTTAAACGAAAATTCCTCACAGGTCCTAACGGCGCGTTCCTTCTGCTATTGTCAATCCTCCTCGGCTTTTCTGCCAGTGTGGCGCTTACTAGCGCATTTCCCGTATCGCGTAAAAATACATCAAACTCGTCTACCGTCGGTAAAACATCTCGGGAACACCGTTGTTCCCATAGAAGACGTGTTACTGGATCCACTCGCAAAAGATGTGCTGTGATAGCAAATTGAGCGACAAAGACTTTTTTAGTCGCTACTAAAGCCCTATAATTTGCGCTCAGCGCATCGGACGCGGCAATTAAAGATAACGAAAATTCACTGTTAATCGGGGGACCCACCAAAATAGCTTGCATGTGCTTATTTATCAGTATTAACGGATTGTCATAGCACTCGACTAADGTCTTCCACGCAATCGGATAATTATCCGCGGTAATTTCCAGAACTCTTATTTTCTCCGCAGCCGGTCCCGATAAGCATGATTTCAAATATGCAAATTTTTGTATATCGCGAATCGCGGGATTATCTCCTATCACCGATTGAAACGTGTCCGCGAAACTCGGCYATTCCTCATGCTGCCCGTCAAAWCGAGGTRATTGTACCGCCGGTATTCTGTAAATGCTATCTACGGACGGACTGCTAACCGTAGTGCTAACTGGAGACAATAAATTCGTGGTAGGTGCATTTGTGTCTAAAGTGGCTACCGATTCAGCTCTATTAATGATCAACTCCGCCTCCGCCTTGGCATCGATGACTGACTCGACATGATTGTGAATTTCGTCAACCARCGTTCCCATCGTTTCACCGGAAGTCTTTTCTATCAACTCCTCTAATATTGCCACATTCTTATCGACTTTGGAAATTCTAATCTTTAATTTCACTATATCGCGTGAGCTGGTACGATCTATCTCGCTTAATGCTTTTTGAAACTGCGCGAATTCTTTCTTTATATACTCGAATCTCCGTACAACGCGCTCGACATCACCACGTGCACAACCCGAACGAGGCATTTTCACGACAAAAGGCGAAATTTAGAAGAAAAAAGGGGGAAAAATACGACTTCGAAGAATGATCAAGCAACAGAAATTACAAAACTCACGTGAATCCTCTGAATGAAGTGTCCCGTGCAGCGTACTCACGCACCGGAACAATAGAAGCTTCTCGGCTTGTAGCGATGACGCAATACCTCCTTTGCTGCTCGTTAGGAAGTCTTCCGTTGCCTCTTTCTCTTCCGTTGAAGAAGACTGTATGCACAATAGACGCCGGACGAAGAGTGGGGAGGAAGCTCCCTATCTGGCTCGAAGGACCAAAATAATGTTGCGACCGATGCCTTAATCGGTACTCCAGTGGATTGTTCAGTGAATCGAAAATGCCGTCACTGGTGATATCGAAATTGTTTATTAATAGGAAGGAGGATAGGAAAATAAAACACCAATACTAAATATATTTGAGCCGAGTCAGTACTAAAAAGTACGCTCTATCTGGCTCGTCAGGGAAAAGCCTTTCGGCATAAAAACCATGGTTGAAGCGCTGAAGAAGAATCCGTTTAAGTCAGAATTATTCTGGCCACGTGCAGGACCGCCTTTCTTCCTTGTCGCTGGCTGAACTTAAATGATGTAGTATTGCGCAATACAATAATTTTCCCCAAAGTGGTTCTCGCAAGTCTCAGCAATCACGAGTGACGATCGATGAATGATGAATGCTGCGTGCCGAATGCCGAATGCCGAATGCCGAGTGCCGAGTGCCCAAATGATGAGTGCCGAGTGCCCAAATGATGAGTGCCGAGTGTCCAAATGATGAGTGCCGCTAGGCGCGAGAACGCACTGGGCTTTATACAAAAAAGCGATGTCACGCTGGACCAATCACCGAAAAGCCCGATGATAATTCGACCGCCGATACATATGATTAGCGTAATAACTGTGGTGGGAGTGCGCAAGCTAGAAGAGAGAAGGAGCCCTTACAACGATCTTGGCGCTCCCGTGGTTACCACCAAAAACAAAGATACTGCTTTGTCGCGCGTGTCTCACGCCTTGGCAGGGCCGTACACGCCCCGGCGCTTCGCCCTACTCACTCGTTGCGTAGGATACGCCACATAAGTAATCGAATAGAATTACTCTAAGCTCATTTAGTACTCGGGTAAGAGCTGATGACAGGATGTGACGCACAACCGTGTCTCTGGACAGGGCTTTAAGTTCTAAGGAAGTTTGATCATCATTATACTCACAATAACGAAATCACGAGGGATAACATGAGTTATTAGGTACGTAGGATGAAACTTTGCTGTAGATCAGATAAACGATGAAGCACCGCAATAAATCATAGGGCAATTTTTAAATATCCACGAATATGATCGAGCCAGGTAAACCGAGCTTAAAGAGTCACGTTATACTTGTACTAGCTTGGCAAAATGTCAGCGCTGTTTATCTTTCCGATAAAGAGACGCTGGATAATGTATGCGCGTCGCCTTACTTTTATTTTCGATTTTTTGATTTTACTATTAGTTCAGTTTGGCCCTTCGAGCAGGATCGAGGAGCTTTCTCTTCACTTTGTGTCCGGCATCTATTGTGTATACAGTCAACTTCAACGGAGAAGAAAGAGTTATCGGAAGACTTTTGACCGAGCAACAAAGTGGCTATTTAGTCATCACTACAATTCGACAAGCTTCGATTGTTCCGGTGTGTGAGTACATTACACGAGACACTTTGTCCAGAGGATTCACGTGAGTCTTACAATATTTGTTGTGTGATCATTTTACGAAGTCGTATTATTCCCCTTCTTTTCTTTTCTAAAATTTGCCTTTTATCGTGAAAATGGCTCGTCTAACTAGCACACGTGGTAAAGCCGAGCGTGTTGTACGGATATACGATCCTATTAAGAAAGGATTCGTTTAGTTTAAAACATTATTAAGCGAAGTAAAAGCGTAAAAGCCCACTCAATATAAAAAAATTAAAGGTTAGAATTTCCAAACTCGATAAAGATTTAACAACACTTGAGGAGATCGTAGAAAAAACTTATACACGCTAAGCATTGACAAAGTCAACGCTCCTATCGAGGCCACCCTTGGGGCCAAAGCGGAAGCGAAATTAATAATTGATAGATTTGAATCGATAACCACACAAGATACGAATTCATCTGCCGCGAGTAGGCTCTCTCACGTAAATACTGCGGTTAGATACCCGTCCATAAATAGTGTTTATAAGATACCAGCGGTGCAGTTGCCTCGATTATATAGGCATTACAAGGAATAGCCTAGTTTCGCGGATACATTTCAATCTGTAATAGGAAACAATCCCGCACTTTGAGATATACAGAAATTTTCATATTTGAAATCATACTTATCGGGACCAGCCGCGGAGAAAATACGAGCTCTGGAAATTACCATGGATAATTATCCTATAGCGTGGTAGACATTAGTCGAATGTTATGACAATTCATTAATATTAATTATTAAGCACGTTCGAGCCATTTTGGAGGGTCCCACGATCGACGGTGAATTTCCCGCAACCTTAATCGACGCATCCGATGCGCTAAATGCTAATTATGGGGCATTATTAGCGACTAGAAAAACGTTCGTCAACCAATTTGTCATTGCTGCACATCTTTCAAGATTACATCCAATAACTCGTTTCCGATGAAAAGAACAAGGATCCCAAAATACGTTGCCGACGGTAGACGTGTTCGTGGTGTCTCTACGCGAGAGGAGAAATGCGCTATTAAACGCCCAACCGACAGAAAAGACGAAAAATTGACCATAGAAAAGGAAACGCGCCGACAAGACCTGACAGAAATTTTCGTTTAAGAAAATCGATGCGTAACGAGCCGCATTTTAACGCTCCGCGAAATTGGCCGCAAGGTACTGACCGAAGAAGACAACAAGTTCAAGTTTATTTCTCAAAAGCGCCTGTCTCGTGTAGCATATGTCGCGAGAAGCATCACTCATCGCAGAGTGAGCTATTACCTAGAGCTGAGCCAAAAGAATCGTGATTAATGCCAAATTATAATTGAATTGTTTACAAGCGGGTCATCGAGTTTACACATGTAATAAGTCATCACGAGTTGTTACATGTAAGAGAGGCCGTGGCTAAAAGCGCAACGGCAGGCATTACGAGTTGTTGCATCCAGACGGCATCGGTAGTGCATAATGCACACGTAAAGCTCAATCACCCTCAAACACCGACGCTGTTATTAATTGCCGTGGTGCAATTACTAGATCGCGACAATAGGCCTCACGAGTGCCGTGTACTCCTGGATTTGGAATCTGAAATGCATTTCCTAGTGATCGAATTCGCGAATCTTCTAAAAATATTCAAGCAAGACGTGGAAAAACCTATATCTGATTTAAATCGAATTGAAACTAAAGTCAGACATAACGACTATGAAATCGCGAACGGAGAATTTCGCGGTAAAGTGGAAATTTTTATTGCAACTAACTGTAACGAATCAGTTACCCTCGCAACGAATTCCGCGAGAAGAATTAATTACACCGGCAGGGATCCAATTGGCAGATCCCGAATTTCATGAATCTGCGAATATCGACGCGATTCTTGGGATCGAGATCTTTGCCTCATTATAATGTGCGGATCACAACATTCGATTGAGTGAAGGTTTAGTGGCACAAAGAACGGTATTAGGATGGCTCGTGATGAACGCAGGAATTACGCGTACTTCGCAGAGCGTTAATTGCCACACCGCTACTATAGAATTGCATTCACAGTTGGAGAAATTTTGGAAAATTGAGAAAGTAGCGGAGAATAATATTCGGCCGCATAAAGAAAATTTATGCGACGCACATTTTAGAAGCAATACACGACGGGATGAAACGGGTAGATACATAGTAAGATTGTCATTTAGGGAAGAGAATCATCAGTTAGGCGATTCGTACGAGAGCGCATTGCAAAGATTCCACGCTCTAGAACGGTCATTATCGCGCAAGCCTGAAATCAAGCCTATATGAATTTCCTATCCGAGTATGAAGAATTAAAACATATGACAAGGATAGGTCCCTCGAAGATGGATATTATTTGCCGCATCATGCGCTACTAAAACTTACGAGTCTTACTACCAAATTGCGAGTAATTTACGACGCGTCAGAAAAAACAAGCAACGAAAAATCGTTGAACAACGTGTCTATGGCTGGCCCAGCCATACAGGAGGATCTTTTCACACTTCTCGTAAGATTTAGATTACCGCGGACATAGCAAAAATGTATTGTCAAACAATAACGGACCCGCGCAACCGCAAAAAAACATTCTTTTGCGCCGACAGGAAAATGATTCCGTGAAAACGTACAGGTTAAATACGGTTACTCACAGAACCACTTTCGCGTCATTCTTTGCAACACGTACTTTGCATCAACTCGCGAGCGACGAATTTCATTGCTTTCCGAGAGCCGCCATCGTTCTTAAAGAAGATTTTTATGTACATGATTTATTAACCGGAGCGCGTACGGTGAGCGAAACGAAACAAGTCCGCGACGAATCAATGCAGATAACCGAAGGGGCAGGTATGCAATTAAGGCAATGGGCTTCTAATTGCGAAGAGATCTTAAAGGATCTGGATATTACCGACAACAATATCGTGAGCATGGACTCGTCAGGCACCGTTCAAAAATAAGGTGTAAATTGGAACGCAACCGAAGATAGTATAGGTTACACGATAAAGCGAGCAAGTGATCAAACGAGGGTCACTAAGCGCATCATATTGTCGGAAATATCGCAGTTGTTTGATCTGTTAGGTTTATTAGGACAGGTAGTATTTAACGCGAAAATTATAATCCAACGGTTATGGCAACTAAAATTAGCGTGAGACGCAGATTTCCCAGCCGACATGTATAAAATGTGGCAACCGCTTCGGCAAAATCTCCACACGCTTGAGGAGATAAGGTTCGCGCGAAACGTAGTGGGTGACGGAAGAGTATTGGAAGTGCACGGTTTTTGCGGCGCAAGCGAAAAGGCTTATAGCGCGTGTATTTATGCAAAAACGTCGGGAAAAAATCCCAAGGTACTATTAGTTTGCGCTAAATCCAAGATCGCTTTGCTGAAGACACAGTCACTCCCGCGTTTAGAACTTTGCAACGCATTAATACTTTCGCGACTTTTTAAGGTGTAGAAATTATTTTCGCTGTACGATAGTCTAGTCGGATTCTACGATAGTAATACATTGACTCAACACTCCGCCGCACACTTTAAAGACGTTCGTAGTACATTACATAGCTGAAATGAAAGAAACGACAGTCCGCGAGCTGTAGCAGCCTACCACTGTGTGGTGTATCTCCCGAGCACTGCGGATTAAATCTCTCGCGGCGTTACTGGAAGGCAGAACCTGCATAGCGCATCACATTGGAATCTAATTGGCGACATAGTCGATTGGAATCAATCGAAATTCCCGAAACGAAAAGGTTTGCAAGGCACGCGAAATTAGACGCTCTATTCGAGCTATTTAGACGTTACTCCTCCTTCATCAAACTAAAACGGATGATCGCTTATTGCGTTAGGTTCATACACAACTCACGCAAACCAAATGAAAAAAATTAGTGGGCGAGCTGACAGTTGACGAGTTAAAAAACGCGGAAGCAATCGTGATTAGATTTGTACAAGAAGAAGCGTTCTCTAAAGTCATCAAATTTATCAAGTCCAAAAAAGAGGTTTGCGCGTCGTTTTTCGTACTTAGCCCATTCTTAGATAGTCTGGGAATATTAAGAATTGGAAGTAGATTGGCAAGAAGCAAGTTGCCATACGAGAAAAGGCATCCGGCATTATTACCTAAGGATCATACAATTACAAATGCGATAATACGCGAAAAACATTGTCAAATAGGTCACGGTGATACGCAAGCAACTCTGAACGCCATTCGCGAATCGTTTTGGTCAATAAACGGGCGAAGTAGCGTAACGCGAGTAATATATAAGTGCATCATTTGTCGACGTTTAAAACCCACCACGCTTTAATATCCCATGAGCGATTTACCGACGAATCGTCCCCTACAAAATCTTCCGTTTCTCCACACCGATGTAGATTTTTGCGGACAGTTATTCATAAAGGAGAAGCAACATCGAAACCGTGGTCGCGTTAAATATACGTAGCAATATTCGTCTGCTTTAGCACCAAGGCCGTTCATCTAGAATTTGTGAACGATTTGAAGATTGAAGCCTTTTTAACAGCTTGGCGTACATTTACGGCACGCCGTGGTAAATGTTCGGACATGTATTCCGCTTACTTATTATATTACGCTTCCCTTACTTTGGAGGTCTGTGAGAGGCGGCGGTGAAATCCTTTAAATACCATTCGTCTGCTTTAGCACCAAGCTCTCGAAGAATTGTCAGAAGAACGTCAAGCAGCCGGATACGCCGAAGGAAGTGTATAGTGTAATAGTAGAGATGAGTGAAGAGTTCATTAAAGAAGTGCAAATAGGGGACAATAAGATCAAAGTGTTAATCGATACAGGTAGTAGTTTAAGTCTTATTAAAGCGGAGCAATATTGTAAAATTAGCGTACCTGAATTGGGTAAGAAAGTTTTGCGAAGAATTGCAAAGAAGGACGAATCGAATAAATAAACGACGAACGTGGACGCGCTGAATTATAGTCCTTTATCCGCGGTCATGCCTGTTCGTATGGACGAAAGTAGACTTGAAGCTGAGACGAAAGGAATGAATCGTAAAAACGAAGGTCCGGATAACGACGGAAGCTTGCATGGGGTAATTGATAATGTTAGAGAAAGTTTGTTGAATGATTGTGTTTTGGAGAGTGATGTTTTGAATAAGGGTATGAATGACGACGCGGTAATGGTCGTACTTAAAGCATTGCAGACTCGGGCCGATCATCGAACACGCGTGCGAGAAAATTTTGGAACAAAAAAAATGGTTAATTTGATGAAAAGAGATCAGTTCGAAGGAATACGTAACGTCGCAGAGAAAGCACTGCGGGATTACGGTAAATGGAAATGCTGGTTGGATCAGATTGACCGTAGGGCTATCCCTCCCCGCTAAGGTTTCTGTAGATAGAGTATTTGTTTAGTATGTAAGGTTACACCGTCTGGACTTGTCGCCTTTGTGTGGCTCCATCGAAGTCTCTCAAACGTTCCTGATCCGGAAATGCAGAATTCATTTATGATCAGGAATTATCGGGAATTTTCTGAAAGGAATGTCAGGAAATGACGAGAAACGATGGAAGGGATTTAAACATATACAGGTGACAGAAAGAATCGGTAGGGGGCATTCTGTTACAGTTCATTGTTTATACGACGCGTATTGTGTGTGAAAGAAAACGGGATGACAACGGTGAATGGACGCGAAAGACAACGATAGGCGACGAAGAGTCGAGTACGGCGTGTCCTTTGCTAATTATGATTGTTGTCTTCGGATTACGGCGTAAAGAGTAATACCTAATATCTCGTGGTGATACATTGTGAATTTAGATCATAGATGCTTACCGTTCTATCTCTTTATACTCTTAAATCGTTTAATAATTACTGTTAAACGTTATTAAATAAATAAATCAAAATAACTACTACTTTATTAAATAAAAATAAATCTTACATTAGTCGTAATAATTTTTTTACCGTCAATAGTTTGGGCTCGGAGAGAGTGCGGGCCTTTGTTCCCCGCGCTACTCCCCCACACCCCTGGATAATGGGCGATGAAAACCCATCGCTGCGAATTATGGAAGATTTCGAAAACATGGAAACCGAAAAACTACTAAATTCAATAAACACAAATAACAATAACAGTGGTGATATAAGTGCAACAAGCAAAGATAATAACTACGGTCGAAAAACCTCGCTATTGAGAGCCTTAACACCATCATCGTTAGAAGAATTTCAACCAATAAGGCCGCAACAAATGTCGAGAAAGGCGCCAAACTCCACATCTCTTGACAAGATTTTTAAACATGCTCGAAAAGAGCTAGGCTACCACGCGAGGACGACATCTGGTGTCCCTCCAGATTTACTTCTTTACAAAAAAAAACCGCTGGAGAACACTCTAACAAGCGCCACCAAATCTGCCGTTAAAAGAACAGAACTAGGCGAACATCCGCTGTCTTCCGAATGGAATGAGCTGAAAAGAAATGCCAGGCACCCATGAGCCCTCGATTTCCAAGAACAGTCTCTCCTCTCTAGAAACCGTTTCGCCCATCTAGAAGATCCAGAGGCTACGGAGCAGTAGTACCACACTGAGGAGGATGCAGCGGATCCTCCTCTCTCGCCCTCATCATGAATAGCACTACTAACATCTTGGACACCCCCTCCAGCACAACACAAGGTCACAAGCAGCGCTGCCATACAACAACGATTGGTATCCAAGTCGGCACTCCCGACTATACCGGACAGACTAACAAGCAACCACACTCAAAACACGCGCCACTCGCCCCCTCCCCCTCTTCAGGATCAAGCAACCAAAGCACAATAGAAATAGCAGGCACGTCCAGTGAGTATACCAACAGTGTGGTCTCCCGCGACAAAAGCAATCCAACCCCAATTTTTGCACACAGTAGTAAAATAGAGCAAATTGTAAGAATGCTCAAAAACGTCAACTTCAACAAAAAAGACTTTACCCTAAAGCAAACTGATATAAACGATTGTACAAATTATACTTCTTCCCTCAACAATTACATCAGTTTTATTAACACACTTAAAGCAAACAACATCAAGTTTTTTACATACACACTAAAAAATATTAAACCCAAAAATCTTATTCTTAAAGGCATCGCCAGCAACTTCTCCGAAAACGAAACTATGAACGAAATAGTAGAGCTAAACATACCCTACATATCCATACATAGAATCACAAAAATCAAATTTAATAAAAGCAGAAACAATGACTATTTCCTAATACAGCATATGACAGCATAGCTCAAAACTCAACTGAAGTAAAAACACTAGCATACCAAAGAGTGAGGTGGGAACCATTAAAAAGAAGGGACTTATTCCAGTGTACCAAATGCCAATGCATTAGGCACGCTGGTACAAACTGCTCGCTAGGATACTGCTGCGTCAAATACGGTACAAGCTACGAACCAGGGAACTGTTAAACACCCAAAAATTCTAATGCTAAAAGTCTCCTCTATTGTGTGGACTGTAAAAGCATAGGACACCCTGCCTCTAATAAAGATTCCTTTATTTCCAATTTGCAAAAATCATTCAAACAAACAATAGAATAGCTAGGCAAGCAGAGAAAGATAACTATATCAACAAAATTAGCGCGTTTTTAAATAGCACAATCAATCTTAGAAACACCAACCCCAATGCAATAAAGAAACCTAACATTGCGGTAGGGAAAATACCCCCAACCACGCACTAAACTACAAATACAAAAACCCCAATGAACATCAAAATGCATGGCTCAGCAACGCCAACACAAATAAACATCTGCTTGGCAGGAACAGTCACACTAACCAAGATTGCAACAACAATAATAATAGCACTATTTTTTATTTCGAAACTTTCTTTACGCGCATCGAACAACAACTAGACAAAACAATAAGTAACAAAATAAATCAATTACAAGACACAATTAATAGCAACAGGAAACGGATAGATAAGATATTTTACTTCCTTAGCCACAACTTCAATTATTAGTAATAACGGTAACGCGACACCTATACCTTATTATCCAATAAATAATAACAATCCCATTAAAATTACAGGAATCAGTGTCAACTCTCTTGTATCTCTTAGACAAAGACTTGATCTCTTCAACTTCATCAAAACAATTAATCTAGAAATCACACTAGTTGACGAAACAAAACTAAACAAAAAACATAAAATTTAATTCGAAAATTTAAACATCATCAGATCAGACAGATCGAATGGATCCAGGGGAGGTGGCACGACCATTATTACCAAATGCAAAATCCAACACGAAACAATATTCTTTCCCACTTCCCGAAATAACACCATCCTTGAATACACAATCATAAAAATAAAATCCACCAACAACACAATTCTCATCCTTATCGCTCTCTAAGCCAACAACAAAGAAAATAAGACCTTTACCACCGAATTAGAGCAGCTTTTCTCTGGCTTAAAACTTAACAGTGCTAACAACTCCTACCTCATGGCCGGTGATCTTAATGCTCACAGCGTCCACTGGGGCGACAGCATCATAAAAATAAAAGGAAACCTCCTGAAAAGATGGGAAGACAACAACGATATACAATATAGGGCAGTAATCCACCCACCCGACTCGGCTACCTTTCCTAGTGCGAATTCGTTTCTGGACTTATATATCGCGAACAATCGACTCCTTATTAGTAACCTAAACAACGGTAAAGTAACAACATATTAAAAGCCAATACAAGACGGCTTACGTCAAATACTGGAATACCTAATTCAAGTCAATTAACCATTTTCCTATTAACTCCTTTTTCTCAAAAATAAACAGATTCTTTAGACCAAAAAGGCATACACGCCATCTCTATAGACACTAGCAACAAACAGATACTACACCGATTTAACTGTAACATACCGGAATTACCCTAAAGCAATAACGAGTACCTCTTACATAAACCACACGACATACTAAACGCAATTAGAGCCTTTTTGGAAACCATCAACGCACCCAGATATCTAAAGGAAAACACAGCTTTAAAAAGGATAGTAGCTACAAAAATAGAGACACTCACAAATAATTTTCAAAATAAAGAACAACGAAATCTCACGGTAGCACAATTCAGTGAAACTAACCCAGCATATAACCTATCTCAGCAAACAGACACCATATACTTTCACAACAAAATTCAGGTTCACAAAATCCTCACAACACTTCCCAGCAGAACCTCATCCGGCCTCGACAACATCCTTTCCATAGTCCTAAAACACCTACCCGGTACCACAACGAGAGACTACACAATCATATTCAATAATTGTCTTAATAACCGATACTACCCGGAAGAATGGAAGAAAGCAAAAATTCTCCCACTTCTTAAAAAAAACAAACCACCTGATAATGTAGCTAGTTATCGGTCAATTAGTCTAATCTTGGCACGTAGTAAGGCATTTTAAGCAGTCATAAATAATATCCTCAAACTTCACTCTGTAACTCACAAGATAATACTCGACAACCAATTTGGCTTCAAAATAAATCATTCTACATGGCACCACATACACAAAATCCTAACAGACGTAAACCACCACCTCCATAATGGAGAGGTCATAGGCACATGCCTAATAGACCTGGAAAGGGTATTCGACTCGGTCTGGCGCAATGGTCTTTTATTCATTTCAATAAACTAAATTTTTCTGAGGACTTGATACAAATAATCTGGGATATGACTAAGAATAGGAAGTTTATAACGTGGAATGGAAGCACGTACTCTACCGTCACCTTCGACATAATAGAAGGACTATTGCAGGGAACAGTCAACTCACCCGAATTATTTAACATATTTACCTACGCAATCCCGAAGCTCCAACTCTTAAACACCAACAACAACTCATATTCGGCAGCTTTTGCAGACGACCTTATAATACTATATAGCAATAAATCCCCCGCCACGGTACAGTCCCATCTAGAGATGCTTGTAAATAAGATTAACCTCTTATACAAGCAATGAAACCTGAAAATTAATCCAGATAAGAGTGAAACAATTCTTTTCCATAAACCTTTCAGATTTTTAGGACAAAGCATCAGGCACGAAATACAACATCATACACTCAATCAAGAACAAAAAAAACGTCAAATACCTCGGGAAGACTCTCGACTACCTGCGAAGACTAACCCCTTACGTCACTATCCAACTCCAAAAAGCAAAACTAGTCTTCAAAGCCAGAATTTTCTTCAACAAATCCATCTATCCCAGAGCCAAGCTAATCTTCTATCTACTCTTCATTAGACCAATCATGACATACGCTTCCCCAACTTGGTGGAACATTAGCGCTTTGACAGTAAAAAAAATGCGCAAATTTGAAAGACACTGCCTGTGAGTATGCCTTCATGTGTTCCGGAAAAACGACTCCGACGAATTCGTCAGCAGTAAAACAATATACAACACTGCTAATATCCCCTGCCACCGGTAACTTCCTATTAATAATCAACCACGACATTTTGCACAGTTGAAATCTGTTGTTGCGACCGATACCTTAATCGGTACTCCAGTGAATAGTAGTGAATCGAAAAATGCCCTTACGGGTGATATCGAGATTCTTTATTAATGGGAAGGAGGAWAGRAAAATAAAAACACAATAACAACTTTATTTGAGCCCAGTCAGTACTAAAAAGTACGCTTTATTTAGCTCGTCAGGGAAAAGCCTTTCGGCATAAAAACCCTGGTTGAAACGATGAAGAAGAGTCCACAAATCAGAATAATTCTGGCCAAGTGCAGGACCGCCTTTGTCCCTTGTCGCTGGCCGAACTTAGATGATATGGTATTGTGCAATACAAAGAATTCTCCTTGAAGTAGTTCTCGCAAGTCTCAGCTAGATGAATCTTGAGCGATGAATCCAGAGTGACCAAATGATGAATGCCAACAGGCGCAAGAACGCGCTGGGTTTTATACCAAAAAGCGATGCAATGCTGCACCAATCACCGAAAAGCCCGAGCATAACGCGGCTGTCGATACATGTGATTGGCATAATAAATGTGGTGGGAGAACTCAAGCTAGAAGAAAGAAGGAGCCCTTACAAGCATCTTAGCGCTACCGTGGCTACCACCAAAAACAAAGACACTGCTTTGTCGAGCGTGTCTCACGTCTCGGCAGGGCCGTACATGCCCCGGCGCTTCGCCCTACTCACTGGTTGCATAGGATACGCAACAAAATCAATAGATAATAATTACTTTAAGGAATTCAACCAAAGCGGACTCAACAACTATAGCAACCAGGCTCTTTCGGGCTACATCCCACCGTACGTCTTTAATTACTTTGACAAGCAAGGATATCTCCAAAACGACTCAAAATTACTAATATTTTACCACGTACGTAGAAGCCAGTCAAATAAATCCGATCGACATCCCCAAACGAAATATGAAATACCCTACAACAATCCCCGATAGAGATTTTAATGAATTTCACAGACTTATGTTAATTGTAGAAGATACTGGTGGCTAGCTGAAGATGCTAAATTCACTGATGACATCAGAAAGAGAAAATACTTATAAAAAATATTTTATTAAAAAAAAGTATCTTATAGAAAATATAACAATTGACCAAATGCATAACTGTCAATTAGAATTAAAATTCAAGTAAGAGGCAAATAGATAGAACAAAAGTGTTTGCCACCTATTAAAAAACGGTGGATAATTGAAGTAACCTTAGCATAAGATCATTTGAAATACATGATGATCGAAGATTTAAAAAAAATGTAAAATGTTCATATAACGAGGGTACCGTAATTTCTAATTTTTAAAAACCCATAAAATACGATCTTCTATCGATAAATGTATTTCAAATATAAGTTGTACAAAAAAAACATTATTTATAGGGGAAGGTGGACGTAGCAAAAAAATTAGCAGCTTTAAATAATAATCACGGAAATACTGGATATTTTTCAAGGGTTAAACAAAATAGATATATTGACGAAACAAAAAATATATCATGCTGAGGCAAATACCATTTCTTGTAAGAATTGCATTAGCTGTGATAAATTTCAACATGTCTAACTGAAACTATTGCATAGGTCGTTTAAATACCTAACAAAGACTTCCTGCAATCTTAATTTTTACATAAATATGCTAACTGGATTTCGATTTTTTTATAAACCCAGCTACTAATAAATATATTTTTTTAAATAATCATTAGACATATATATATATATAAATCATTAATTTTGAAATATATAAAGATATATTAAAAATACATTTAAAATATAAAATAATTTTACCATTATATAGACATCAAGTAATATTAAATTACATATC
>NW_014570096.1:19212-22604 GCF_001313835.1 Polistes canadensis
ATCATTTAAATGTTATGTAGAAATAATATTCGGAATTAAAATTTCTTACCCTCATAATAACGTGCTGGATTCCTTTTAACAGAAAATACGCTTGTTGGCGCCTACTGCTTTTAATCCCAACTATGGTACGTAATATAAACGGAGACAACGTTCTTTATCGTAGTATACGCCACAATTCGCTCATCATTTCATCTCGAAACGAAAAAAGATATTCAGTTGCAGTCTCCTCGCAAAAAGGCTAAATACTTCCTCCAATTTGTATACATGCATCTCGTATGAAAGGTTACTGGGTTAGAAGGTGTTATCTTTGACTCCATAGTCTAAAGAATCGAAGGAGTCTTCTTAACCTATTTCCTACTCTCTTATCTGGATCTACGGAATTTAGAAAACCGTGAAGAAAAAGAAATCGATTTGATGAAATTTGTGAAAAGAGCAAAAAAAGTATATGAAAGGTAGAAATGAAGTGAATAGGAGAGAGGACATAACGGTACCATTAATTTTAAGATTTATCGATAGCAAAGAAAAATAGAATTAATACTGTTGCTACATGTTATTAGTTAAAAATTTAAATAAAAATCATTTATTATGTAGATATTTCTTTTAAAGGAAGCTAAGAAGGAAGAAGCAAAGTTAAAAAGAGTAAAAGGAACATTGTGGAAGTATTATATTTGATTCATTTTTTGAAATTTATTATGAATTATGGTATATTTTGTAAATATATAACTCAGTTTAATTATTTAGGCCAACAGGCTGTTAATAAATAATAATATATATTTTTAGAACCTCTCGAAAAAAAGAAATATGAGAAATTAGAAAATTTAATTTATATTTTGATACCGTGGCCTGGAAATTTGAAATTTATCAGAAAAGCTCTACAAAAATATAAATTATAATTTTTTTATTTAAAAAATGATTTAATTTTGTGTAGAAATGCCAATTTTAAAAATCACAGTTAGCCTAGTACCGTATGCGAGGTTTCCCAAATGCAACTATCTTATTAATAGTTCTTGTTTTAAGTTATCGTCAATACTGTAAGTGTTGATACTTAAAAATTATAAAATAGCGAACGATTATTTACGTTTAAACCGGCATCATGAATAATTGAATATTAGGAACTCGCATTTCTTCAAATAATTTTATAAATAGAAATTTAGAGATTTATAAAAATTTTAATAGTTAATACGAAAGCAATCTATACTACTGTTTATAATAAGACTATTTTAAAATGAATAATCATGATATCAAACATATTTAATCCTATTTTATAACTACTTATTTATTTATTAATGTGTGGTTTTTGGTACGAATGCGTCTATGCCATTTTCGTTTCGCAACATTTGGTAATGTCAGAAAAAAATATATAATACCAATATATATACAAATACATTATTGTATAAATCAATTCTTACCTTGTCTAGTAGTGTTGAAGTACCGGTGCCTTGCTTGGTACTACGTTATTTATTTATCACATAATGATGCCGTTTTAGATGCGATATCGATTGTTGTTGCGTTGTCTTTTGTTTTGCGTCGTTATGTGTTGAACGATGCTCCGACACTACGCCGTTTGATAACTTCGTTGCTTGTAGGGTTCGTGCTTTGCTGCTACGATGCTTCCATAATCTTTCTCGTTGTACTGCTGCGTCGTCCGAAGCTGATGTGACTTCGAAAAGTAATTCTTCGTAATGTTGACTGAGTCGATTGATGCTTCTTGAATGCCGTCTTCTTGTAGTTGTTTCAAGGGTATTTATAAGAAGAAGATAATCGTCATCCCTTACCTAGGTTGATCGTCTAATAGCAGTAAGTACTTCCTCATGATCCATCGATGTGGAAAGTTAACGTTTTTTAGTGAATGTGGCAGTAGAAGAACTATGCAAGAGGAAAAACTTAGTTTAGGATGAAGAACTTCGTTTTCTCTTGCAAAGAGACCTTACAGTTGCGTATCAACGGATTCATACGAGCTTTGGTATATCAATAGTACACCTTTAAGGTATACTCCTGGTAAAATATTTTCGTTAACTGACCTGCCAATTTTGAGATAAAAGCTTCTAAATTTTGCTTGTTTTTGTACGGGTACTTATA
The DNA here is from genome assembly GCF_001313835.1 of Polistes canadensis. NCBI lineage: Eukaryota > Metazoa > Arthropoda > Insecta > Hymenoptera > Vespidae > Polistes > Polistes canadensis. The sequence continues at coordinate 21,292 of NW_014570096.1, forward strand.
TTCTTATGAATTCGATTTTATGTCAAGTGACGCAATAGCGTAGGTAGCAGCATTTTCGCCTGTCGCACCGACGGATTTTTTGTTCGATTCTCCTTCGAAAATTTTTTTCGATCTATAGATTTAGAAAATTTTTTTTAAATTTAAAATTATCACTAAAAAATTGGAAATATAATAATAAATTTTTTTGAAATTTTGCGCAAATAATTAAAGACAATTATTTTGTAAAATTACAGTTATCATTTTATTTTTTAACCAGTGAACATCATAATAATATATACAACTTTAATAGTAATAAATAACAATTATATATACTCCAATCATTAAAAATTTCATGCAAAAAATTTAATTATTTCAATAAGAATTTGATTTATTCCAGAATAAAAATATTTTATAAAAATTGATAAATGTACAAAAGTTTTTTAGATATATAGATCGAAAAAACTTCTAAAGAAAAATAGTTCTCCAAGGAAAATCGAAGATTACTGAATCCATCGTATGCGACAGGCGAGAACGCTACTACCTATGCTATTGCGTCACTTGACATAAAGTCGAATTTATAAGAATATAAGCACCCATACAAAAAGAAAACAAATTTTAAAAGCTTTTTTCTCAAAATTGGCTGGCCAGTTAACGAAAATATTTTACCAGGAGTATACTGTAGGCCAATCAATAAGAGACAAATGAGAACTTTTTAGGTCTAAAGCACTTACAAAGTAAAACAATGGTTATCCGACGACGCTGAATCGACAAATGCTCATTTTTTTGCAATACAATGTGCCATTTACGAGAAAAAGTATAAAAATAGGTAAAAATAGCCGTATCTTAGAATCTAAGCATTTAATCGAAAAAAGTTTTAAACAAAAGTTGTGCACAATTAAAAAATAAATGAAAAATGATTGGAGGTTTATCTTCGTATTGGCAAAAATAACCGAGAAATATTGGTAAAATTGATTTTAAGAGTGGGAGACAAGCTCCGCCTCTTCGTCGGTCTTTACACGCGAGCGAGCTATTGTGCGTTATCTTAGGGTCTCTCGGTCGTGAATGCGAGTGCGAGTGAGAAGAGAAATGGATACTTCTCTCTTTCTAATTTTTTCTTCGGAAGCGAGAATTTTTCGTTTTGATGATCGAGTGTCAAGCGTTCTGTATATCTACATATATATATCGGCGTATAAGCGCGGCATTTTTAAATCGAATCTTGATGCTTATKGYAYGCCGTTTTTTTATTTATTGTCAAAAATAGTGAACCTTGATTAAAAGAAAAACAATAATTCATTTTAACAGAAACTAATATTATTTAGTCAACAAATTATGTA
>NW_014570096.1:23132-26631 GCF_001313835.1 Polistes canadensis
GCCAAGACGAAAAATTCTCCCTACAGCATGAAAAAATATCAGAAATATATAATACAGAACACTCAACAAAAACGATGGCCCAAACAAAAATACTCGCTATCGCCTAAACAGATAGAAAGAGAGAAATATCCATTTCTTTTCTCAGTCGCACTCGCATTCACGACCAAAAGACCCCAAGATAACGCACACTACCTCGTTCGCCTGTAAAGACCGACGTGTGGTGTGGCTTGTCCCCTCTCTTACAATTACATTTCACCTTCATTTTCTCGCTTATTTTTGCACATACGAAGATACACTTTAAAACACTTTTTATGTATTTTTTAATTCTACACAACTTTTGTTTGAAACTTTTTTCGATTAAATGCCTAGATTCTAAGATATAGCTTTTTTACCCTTTTTAACCTATTTTCTCAATACCTCGGGATCTGATTGCAAAAAAATTAGCACCATTCGATTCAGCGACGTCGAATTACCATTGTATGAAGTTTTCTCAAGCTAGCCAAATTTTCCAAGTTGTCCTTTATTTGAGTGGACTACTATGTTCATAATATCGGCGGTCTCTTTCTCTTCGCCTAATGATAAATTAGCCATCCCTATAAAATCTCGATCCAAAACTATCGCGCTGCGCATTGTCTTATCTGGTACGACTTGTAACGTAACCTCGTACTCCTTATTGCCGAAAACTAGTGCTACATTCACGCAGCCGATTACTTCTAAACCGCTACTATTTGTCCCGCTAATAGATTTAGATCACAAAATCAATCCGAATTAACCTTATTGACTATATATTCGCGCGGAATAAATCGATCTTTAATAAAGCAAATAGGACTTCCCGAATATAATAGCGCCTTTAATCACATACTAAAATTATTCTCTTCCTTACTCATACGCAGTTCCATCTTACGCTGCAAATTGTCATTTTCCTCTGCCTGCGTTTTCGTAATTCATGTGCTAGCTCTGTCTCTATATAAATATGTGTGTCTCTGTCTCTATATAAATATTATCAGTAAATTATATGTTTTTAGTAAAAAATGATAACTTTTCGTTTTTATCTTATTCTAAGATACATTTAGTTTAAATTACGAATGTTTATGCTTTAAATAAAAAAATATTTCTTTCATTGTTTATAAGATCCAAAATAAAATCTTCGAAATCTGTAGATAGCATGCTGGAATAATGTTTAAGAATAGAAACACAGCTTTTTTCCTTGCTTCATTCTCTTTTAACTTTTGCTAGTGTTATGTTTTTAGAAGAACTTCTTTGTTCATAGTCGATGAAACAACTTTACTGGTTAAGAATACTTTTTATTCTCGTAGAAGATGTTACCATAATGTGATGCTATGTCACTAGTTAATTATTTATTATAATATAATTATTATTAAATTGAGCAGAGAAGATTTTGTAAGGCAGGTTACCAGGCTAAAGAAAGGAAAGGCACCAGGAGAGGACAAATTAGAGAATGAAGTGTGGAAGTACATGCCGAAGGAGGTGGGTATAGCGCTTTGGGGAGCTAGTAAGGAAAGTATGGGAAGAGGGAGAAGTACCGGAGCAGTGGAGAAGAGAGGTGGTGTGTTTGATTCATAAAAGAGGTGATAGAGAGAAAGTAAAGAACTATAGGGGGGTTACGTTAACTTGTACAGTATATAAGATCTATGCAAACATGTTAAATGAAAAGTTGAAGAAGGAAATAGAGGGGAAGTTAGCGGAAAGTCAGTTTGGGTTTAGAGAGAGAAGAGGGACGATAGAGGCAATATAAGCATAAAGTAGACGAAAAACTAAGCAAACCAAAGGGGAAAATATTTGCGTGTTTCATAGATCTCAAGGATGCATTTGATCGAGTTGATAGAAGAGTTCTAAAGGAAAGGATGATGGAGATGGGAGTGGGTGTAAAATTAAGGAATAGGATTATGGGTATTTATAAGGTAACAAGAAATATAGTTAAAGTGGGAGATGTAGAAACAGAGAAGTTTTGGACAGAAAAAGGAGTGAGGCAAGGATGTCCTTTAAGCCCGACACTATTCAATATATATCTGGTGGACTTGATTGGGGAGTGCAGAATCGTTAACGATAAAGTATGGAGTATATCTTATGCGGATGATATTGTGGTAATAGCGGATAGAGAAGAGGAGTTGGGGGAATGCTGAGAAGGTTTAAAAAGTACCTGGAATATAAGAAAATGACATTAAGTGAGAAAAAAACAAAAATTTTTGTATTTGAGAAGAGAAGAGGAGAAGGGAGAAGATGGAAATAGGGGGGCAAAGAGTTAGTGGAAGTGGAGGAGATAAGATATCTAGGGTACATATTACACAAGAATAAAAAGAATGACACGCATATGGAGGAGAGGAAGAGAAAAGCAGTATTGGCAATGAAGAACGCGTGGAGTATAGGGGAGAGAATACTTAGGAAAAGTTATGAAAGAAGAAGGATGTTGTTCACAGCGCTAGTGGAAAGTGTAGCGTTGTTTGGAGCGGAGATATGAGGATGGGAGGAAGATGAAAGAATGGAAAGTGTACAAAGAAGGTATATGAAATGGGTTTTAGGATTAGATAGTAACACACCAAATTATATAGTGGAGGAAAAAAGCAAATATGAAAGGATGAGAATAAAAAAAGGGTTAAGAAGAGCGTTAAAATTCTAAGAGAAAATTAGGGATTCAAATATAATATTGGTGAAGGAATGTATAAGAGAAAGAGATAAAGACAGAAAAAGAGAGAAAATAGGGAAGGAGTCAAAAAAGAGAATAGTGTTATTGCGGGGGGAGGAAGTAGGGGAGACAAGATATATGAGAGGCATGGTTTTTAAAGAAGAGGTTAGAGAGAAGATACTATTGAGCAAGGAAAGGAAAAATAGAGAAAGGAGAATGGAAAAGATAGAGTACATATAATGGAGGAGTGTGAAAAAACTAGGAATGGAGAAAGGATGGAAAATATCTTAAGTCTGGATGCAAAAGGGATAGAAGTATTAAGAAGAGTTATCAGGAAAAGAAAGGAAGCAGAGAAGAAGGAAGAAGAAGAAAGAAGAGAAAATTGTATATAGAAGTGAATAGTTATGTTGTTAGTTAGTTCAAAAAAAAAGAAAAAAAAATTAGATTTTGTTTTAGTTTTGTTTTTAAAGTTTAAATGTATTGAGATAGAATATATAATAGTTGTTTGTTGAATTTTTGTAAAAAGGAACATTGTATCGGAAGCCCTCCAAACTCGAAATGGACGGTGTATAAATAAATAAATAAATAAATACAAGAATATAAAGAATTATAATACGGTAATATCTCGTCGTCTGAAAGTTCAGAGAAGTCGACATGAAGGAAATTTCTACTTAACACTAGAACTACCAGACCAGTCAAAATGACTGGTCGCGCAACTTCATTATTTAATTCCCACCTCACGTTACATTTTTTTCTCAAAATTATATGATGACTTTTCTAGATATAAGGAATGGTTTGTAAAAATAATTTTTATTTTTTTATAACTTAAACAGAATTCGAATAAATTTTGGCATT
>NW_014570096.1:28831-44268 GCF_001313835.1 Polistes canadensis
TTATACTTGTTAGTATCATTAAAAATGTTGTTATTATAATTAAATTATTATATTTTTAAAAATTGTCATCATATAGATGTATTTCCATACCATTATATTCATTCTATATGATGATATAAAACAAAACAATAAAAAAATTCTTCTGTTTTTACGATTATAAATGACCAGTCATTTTGACTGGTCTTGGTAGAAGTAGCATTGTTAACATATAACATTATAATGAACTATTGTAATAAATAATTTACCCATTTTATCATCTAATACCTCGATCTTGTCTACTACATACTTAAATTCATTTAATTACGTAAGAAAATACATCTCTTTCTCTGGGTTATAAATATTCATCATCGAAACAACTTGATTTTGATAATAATATATATGTTATAGAGAAAGTAGGGATTGTGAGCTTTTCTTAGTCATTGCCCATAATGCTAGGCGTTTTTAGGCAACGTAGGAAACAGAAGAATTTTTTAAAGAAACCCGCTTTATGCTCGTTTTTATGTGTGGGTTGTGTGTATATGCGTGTGTCTGTTGCCCGATAAATTTGCTGTAACAATTCTTCTGTTTTCTACGTTGCTTACAAACACCTAGCATTATGGGCAATGCCTGGAAAGACCAAAAATCCCGAGAGGTCCCCTTTTCCCTGTAACATATATATTTAATTTTATGTAATTAGTTCCGGCTGTTCATTATTTTCAAAGTAGAGTAAACTTTTTATTATTTATTGCTCGTAAAAAATTAACCTTTTAAAAATTAAATCGTAGCACTTTTGTTTTGCTTTTATCACAAACGCAATACACTTTTCATAAAGAAATTTATAAAAGACAGATACACACACACACATCTTAGTTAAGAAAACATATATAATTTATATTATATATATATAATATTTTTTACATGTATATATAAAGCAAGGATCTAGATGTAGTAATGTAAATTAATGATTTTTTCAAAAAATTGTATAATCAACTAAAATAAACGTTAGGAATTTCTACTAATTTCTAAATGGCTTAACGTATGCTTAACGACTAACTATTTAAATCTTATGTCTTCTAGATAAAAGTAGAATGGTGAATTTATTTAGCGTCCTACATTAGTCTTGTGTAGAGATATTAATTATATAACTAGCAATGAGAAGAATAAAATGTTCATAGAATATTACAAATTTCAACGTAGAACAGAATCAACAGTTACATTATCCTTATCTTACGATCTTATGCTTTTATATATTAAAACAAATCTATGATATTATATATTGATATTCTCATAATATTTTGATAAATATTGTTTATTCTTACAATATTCTAATAAGTTTTAAATAAGGACCAGGTCCGCTTTAATTTTCTCCCTAAAAAGTTTTAATTGGGGCCTTTTCTTGTATTACTCATAATCAGTTCTTACATAAATCTAAAATTCTCTCTTTCCAGTCAGACTTTAGAAAGGATATCTGACAAACCAACAATACAAATTCCGATTAATTTGATAGTAGGGTAATTTTAGATAAAATATGTCTCTTTTCRCARMAATGAAATATATTATTATAAATAAAATACAAAAACAAATACTAATACAATAAGACGAGAACGCTGTTTGATTACTAAACGCTAACTGCTTACTTAGATCTTTTTTCTCTTACTTGGTTTATGGCTCGTCATATGAAACACTATCGTTATTCGACTGCTTACATTTTTGGCCGGATGTTTCATTCTAGCTTGCGTTCAATATTCTTAAACTCTTTGTCCAGCATATTTTGATGATACATCTCATTCGTCCTCATACATATTACAAACATATCATAAATAAACTGTTTGCCTATTTAGTACAAAATGTAAATAAATAACAATATCCTTCTAAATAACAATTATCATTTTTTGTTAAAAATTTATTTTTACAAAAGTTTATTTTCCAGAACAAATTTTTATGTTTTAAATATAAATATATTTCCCTGATTGTTAAGATCTAAAAATAAATCTTTGAACTTTTTCGATAACGCGCAAGAATACTGTTTAAGGACAGAAACATAACTTTTTTGCTCCCTTCATATTTTTTTTACCTTTGTTAAAGTAATATTTTACAGCAGAACAGCTTTGTTCTCAAATATTTCATAGAACAATTTTACAATTTTAGAATATCTTGTGTTTGTAGAAGATCTTATAATAATGTGATATTTTTCGATTGAGTAATTATTTTCATGAATTGTAGAAGACAGAAAATTGCCCAGAATCTCAGTTCGCTTATCCTTTTTTATTTGTCTATTGTTTTAGAATTTTTAGTCTTTGAAGCTCTTTTATTCATTTTCCATAAAAATTAATTCATTTGAATATGCAATTGCAATTGCTACAATTGCATCGAATGGTAAGTCAGGATATTTATCTATATAAGTTTTTATATTATCGTCGTAGATTCCATTATGGAATTGATCGCGTAATCTTTCATCTAAGTGATCTCTAAATTTGCATTGATATTGTATTTTCCACAAACTATCAGCAAAATGTTTTAATGTTTCATGTTCATATTGTTTACGACACAGGAAACGTTGTCTGTGTAAATAAAATTCAGTGGAAAGACATAAACAACGAAGGTAATGGTCTACAATCTGTTCGTATGAAAGTTTAGAAAAGTTGAAAGTAGGGTCACACTCTTGGACACTAGCATGAACATCATTATGCACCATGTTTTTGAAGAATTCAACGATTTTATCGTCTGGTATCCCGATAATATCTGCTACGTATTCAAATTTATTTACCCACTCATAAAATACACCTTCCGTAATTTGATTGTAAGTTTTCATCATTGAAATAGCTGGTTTTAGATAAGTAGTTACTTTTTTAAATTTTGTTAATTCAATGGCGAATTCTACCATTCCGTCAAATGATAATCTAGGAAATTTGTTTAAAACGGTACATATTTCATTGTCACGTATTCCATTAAGAAATTGTTCGCGTAGTATCTCATTTAGTTCACTTATATAAATGCACTTTTCAGATAATTTTCGTAAACTATTAGCATAATTTTCAATCGTTTCATGTTTATATTGTATACGGCAAAAAAGACGCGTTTTATGTAAATCATAGGAAGTACCAAAATGCTCAAGGTAAAAATTTATTATCTCCTCGTATGAAAGTTCAGATACTTTGATAAGAGGATAAGTCAATTCTACGGCCGACTGGACATCATTGTCAACCATATTATTGAAAAATTCTAACATAGTGTCGTCTGGTACTTTGATTATACTTGCTACATACTCAAATTTATGTAACCACTCAAGGAAGGTGCATGTATTTTTTGAGTTGTAAATTTTAATCATTGATAAAGCTGGATTTATATAACGAGCTAGTGTAATAGCTTTTGCAAATTTAACGGCCGATGAGAAACGTAACGATAAGGGAGGAAATTCTTTGAAATATTTTGTTATATCCATGTCGTTGAATTTATGTAAGTATTGTTTAACTATATCTTTTTCTATTCGAAGTCTATAAATGGTATTATTGTACATATCCTGTAAATTACTAGCATATCTTTTTATCGCTTCTCGCTCGTAATCGTTTCGATCCTGGAAAGGTTTTCTATGCGAAAGAATTTCAGGAGAATAATTAAAGAAACAAATGTAATGATTTATTATCTCTTCGTATGACAGTTCAGTGAAGTTGATAGCAGGATATTTCTTCTTAACACGCTCGTGGATATTTTCATGCACCATATCAATGAATAATGTAGCCATTTTATCGTCTGGTACCTCAGTTATATTTGCTAAATATTCAAATTTATTTAACCACCACCAAAAAATCTTTTTTTCATTTTGTTCGTTATGATATATCATTCGAAAAGATTCATTTAGATAAGAAACTAATTGATAATCTTCGCGTAAATTATCCTCGATGTTCATTGTTTTTTTTTTTATAGAGAAAACGCCTTGTATTTTTTATTATACGTCTATCGATAATATCATAAATATTCTTTTTTTTTACTGCTTTTACCAATAACCTTAATACACTTTTCATAAAATAATTCGAAACATTTTTCTTTTAAGAACACGTATACGTTTTACGTGTTATATTTTCTGTTATTCTTTACTCCTCTACGTTTAAATATACGTAAAAGATTTGAGTGTTTTAATTTATATTAAAGATTTTTGTTAGAAACTATACAGTTCACGTCTATAAACGTACGAAAATGATACTAATATCCGAACAGTTTAATGTATGCTTAACGACTAATCGATTTAAATCTTATTGCTTTCAGATAGAAGTGGAGAGGGGAATTTATTCAGCGTCCTACATTAGTCTTTAGTAGAGATAATAGTATAACGAACGATTATCACAATAAACAGTTTTTTCAATATTATAAATTTAAACGGGGATCAGAGTAAACAGTTACATTTTTCACTTCTTCTGACAATGTTATAAATATATATAATATTAGAAACGTATAATATTTACACACATACAAATATATTCTCATAATATTTTGATAAGTATTAAATAATGATCAGCTCCGTTTCAACATTTTACACCTTAAAATTATAATTTAGGCCTCCTAAAACATAACTCATAATTATTCTCGACTTCAATGTTTGATTCCTTCTCTCTAGTCAGATTTCTGAAAATATAGTTTGCGAACACAAAGTAGGAATTTTGATAATGTTTATGATAGTTTAGTTACATAAAGGAACGTTTTGTTATGGAAATTTATTATATTCTTATGAATATAAAGTAATAAAACAATACTAATACACTGAGTGTGCAAGAAGAGTTCGCTGTTTGACTAATAGATGCTGATTACTTTTTTATACCTTTTCTTCTTTATACACTGCCCTTGTTTCGCTGCAAGAAAGTCTATCATTATTAGTTGTTTACATTATTGAGCCGGTTTCCCACTCTGACTTGCATTTAATACTCTTACACTCTATGTCCCACACATACTAACGATTCATCGTACTCGTCTCATCATATACCGCATAAATATCATAAATAAATTATCTAGTTATTTAGTAAAAGCTTCCAATAAGTAACAATTGTAACTTTTTATTTTCGTCTAATTCTTAGAAACATTTAATGTAAAACACGAATGTTTGTATTTTAAATATAAAAATATTTCTTTAATTGTGCGTCTAATCCAAAATTAAATCGTGAAACTTTGTCGATAGCGTACTGGAAAATTGTGTAAGGAGGGAGATGCAGGTAGGATTTTCAAAAAATGGATTTTTCTCTTTTTGCATTTTCTTGAAGTAGGATTTTTCGAAAATGTTCTCTGAAAATTTCAAGTTTATCTGAGGAATAGTTTCCGAGATATCATAGAATTGATAGGTAGCGGACGAAAGCAGGAAATAGATTCTCAGCGTATAAAGAAGGCTGAAAAACGTGCAAACGATAATACCCGGGAAGTCAGAATGCTTCGAAGACAACAGCAAATTAACGCTTTAGAATAATTCACATCGGCAAAAGCTCTATTGCATGGGGCAGGAATTGACGACTTGATGTAAGTAATTATTCAATCAGTATTTCTATACATAAATCATGTGTAAAATTGGAAAACTCTTTTAGAAATTTTCAAAAATTTATATCTAAGAAACTATGAGCGTTAGCAAGATTGTGTGAAGAATACTGTAGGATCAGGTGTGGGGGTAGCGAAACAAAAGGTTGATGGTAGATTTTGTTAGTGAGTATATTGTGAAACTATCTCAGTATGACAAAAACGGATAAATACTTTTTAAAAATAAAAAGAAATTATAAAATCAAAAGGAACGTATAAAGACTAATAAAGTAAAAGTAACGTTTTAAACGGCTCAAAAATAACGTCTTATACGGCTAGAAAATAAACGACTAATATGACTTAGAAAAATAACGACTTAAACGACTTAGCAAAATAACGACTTAAAAGACTTAGCAAAATAACGACTTTACGATTGGACGATCGGCCTACGACTGTTCTCTTGTCTTTTTTCTCTTTTTCGCAACGGCTTTACTGCGTTGTTCACGCACCAATTACACACATAAGCACACGCACATTCACATTCGTCCAAACAAACGGATCGCACGCACCGCACGTGCCGTTGTCAATCGGCTGAGGCCTGACAAAGGAATATCATGTTTCGTCCTCACAATACTTTCGTTTTAAAATTGCACAAAATATAAAAAAAAAAATTATTTTATAACCACTATATATAGATTTTGATGAAGTTTCTACTACTTATTAATAGCACTAAAAACTAGTCTTTTATCGAATGATTTTTGTTTATGTAAAAAAATTCCATTTTTAACAATTTTTTGGTCGAAAATCGACAATAATTGCCGAAAGCCGCAAATTTTTTTAATTATCCAAAAAATAAAAAAGCTTCGATGAAGGGCAAGATTTATTATTAAGTTAATGGTTTATAAAATTTTTTTTTTTTTGATCCAGTAAGATGTTCTAATGGCCACTGCGAAGTACTGCTTGCGAAACGGGGTCCAACAAAAAAAGATAGCGATATGTTCATAAATAATTAATATTTTGTGGGGAAGTTTTGTAGAAGTGAAGTTGAAACATAATATAAGAACTCTGTGCAATCAGCTTTATAAAATATATAAGCTTAATTATTATAAAAAAAAATTATTAAAAATTTTCCTTTTTTTACGCCTCTGACTGCATCTCCCCCCTTAAGGACAGAAATATAGCTTCCTGACTAGATTCATCATGTATTAATATGCACTACAATAATTTTTTTAGTGAAACTTCTACATTCTTAAAAAATTGATTAGTCAACTTCTATCGTTTAGAATATTTCGTATTCTCGTCGATAATGTTCTGTACTTATTTAAATTATTTTCATTCTTTTCGCCAGAACTGATTCCTGTTGCCAATGCAATGGCAATTGGTATCATATTGTCAAATACTAGGCAAGATATATTTTTTAAATAGATCTTTATTTAATCATCGCAGGTTACACTCCGGAACTTTTCGCATAATCTTTCATTTTGGCGATCAGTATATTGCACTTATCATATATTTTTCGTAAAGCATAGGCATAATTTTCTATTGTTTCTTGTTCATATTTATCTCGACACATAAAACGTTGTCTGTGTAGATTACTTGGAAAAGATTGAGAAAGATAACAAAAGGTGTAGTTTATTACCTCTTCGTATGAAAGTGCAGAAAAGTCGACAGAAGAAAATTTTTCCTTGACACTCGTATAGACATCATTATCTACCATTTTACCGAAGTATTCAATCATTCTATTATCTATTACTTCGAACATATTTGCAACATACTCAAATTTATTTAACCATGTAAAAAAAAACTCATCGATCTTCAATTGGAAAATATTCATCATTGAAAAAGCTTGACTTTGATAATAAAATATTTGCTTATCTTCGTGTAATGAATCCTCGTTGCTCATTATTTTCAAAATTGAGAACGCTTTGTATTACTTATTGCACGTTAATAAATAAACCTAAAAATTCTTTGCTCGGAATATTTTTTCGCTTTTACCATTAGTCTCAATACACTTTTCATAAAGAAATTCAAAGAACTTTTTCTTTAAAAATTCATATATGATTTGTACTTTCATTTACATTTTTTACATACATGTAAAAGCAAAGGATCTAAGTGTTCTATTAAATATTACACTGTAAAAAAAAAACATTTTAATATCAATAAGAATAAACGTACTGAAATTCAACTAATATCTTAACGGTTTACCGTATGCTGAATGTCTCACTATTTAAACATTATTGTTTTTAAATAGAAATTGAGAAGGAAATATATCTAACGGCCATCATTAGTCTTTGGTAGAGGTAATAATAGAACTGAAAATAAGTATAATAAACAATCTGTTGCGAATCCAACGCAACGAGTGAGTAGGGCAAGCGTCGTGACGTTTACGAATCTGCCGAAACGTGAGACAGGCACGACAAAGAAGCATCTTAGTTTTAATGAAAAAACCAAGGGAGCACCAAGATCTTTTGTAAGGGCTCCTTCTTTCTACTAGTTTGTGCTCTCTCACCACATTTATTACGCCAATCATATGCATTCTGATTTTGCGAGCGATTATATCGAGGAAAGCAGGTTCTATCAACGAGGTTCTGCAAGGACTACTTCGAAGAGAACTATTCTCTTGCGCAACATTACATCATCTAAGTTAGGCCAGCGACAAAGGACAAAGGCAGTCCTACACGTGGTCAGAATTATTCTGCGTTTTTGTATACGCTTCGCATCACCCGATAGCTGCCGATAGGTAAGCTAGCTGTAAAGCAGTCATTGCTTTTGTACGGATTCATCGTGTACATTTTAACCAGGGTTTTTATGCTAAAAAGCTTTTTCCTGACGAGCCAAATAAAGTGTACTATTTAGTACTGACTGGGCTCAAAAATATTGGCCCTATTTACAATTATTCTCCTATCCTCATTCCCACCCATTATACAATCACGATTGACACGTGACGGCATTTTCGTCATGATAAAAAACCACTGCAGTACCGATCAAGGCGTCGGTCGCAACACAATGCTTGATTATTACAAATTTGAACATTAACCAAGTTTACGGTAACATTATCAATATGACGATGTGTTACTATTTAATTTTATGTTATAATTTAATATTATGTTACTACTTAAATTTATATTACTATTTAACAAAATCTAATTACTTCATCACAAGCGTAGAACTATTCAATTTTACGTCCTTAATTTAAGTTTTAAGTAAATAGCATAAATAGCATAATAGGCTATACTACACTGCCTTGTGGGACACTGCATAGAGTGGAAAAAGCTGTTGCTGATAGATTTATGTATTTGACTATGAATTTTTTACTTGTTAAATAAGATTCAAGGATTATGTAGAAAAGATATGGCTTGTACCTTTTGAATCAGTACAATATTCTAGTGTTTTATATTTTATCGAAAGTTTATCTAATGTCCAGCAATACTGCTGAAGAGTATTTTTTCTGTCCAAGATCTTTTGATATATTATGACGAATTAMACGACAAATTTGCTCAATAGTGGAGAGCGTTTTTCGAAACCCAATCTAATGCTTATATATATATATAAGGATAGCTATTGCTATCCTGAGACAATTGATTAGTATTTTTTCAAACAATTTTAATATTGTTGATAAAAAACTAATTTGATAATATGACGAAACTTCATGTACTTACTCAAAAACTATCTCTTCATAAATATCATAAATAAATTATATTTGTTTAGTAAAAAGCACGAGTACGTGTACTCATATACGCACGTAAAAAGGTATAATTCTTTGGCTAATAATAATATATATTTATAGGYTATAATAATAATATAACCTAAATAACGTTTAAAATAACTTCAAAAAAAATTCCAAAGAATTTATCCCGCATGCCAATATACTCTATATTTGTAGAAAAGACGATAAAATAATAAGATTAAGATATTAAATACAATTGACACGAGATATTATATACAATTGATAATCTAATTTCCTCTCCCTATTGTTATAAATTCGTCCTTTTATATGTTAGTTAAATAGTTCTCTTATTTTTTTAGGGTGTTTGTTGTTCTTGTGATAATGATGACCAGCTTTCATGCCACCTTTTTCAAGGTCATCCAGGTGGTCTCGTTGTCCCTATTTTTCCTGTTTGTTCCTCCTTTGGTAGCCTACTGTCGTCCATCCTGTCTGCATGGTCTCGCCCCTCTCTTCTTCCCCCTCCTTAACAACTTACTACGTCATGGGTCTCACATTCTTCTCTTACCTCTTCGTTTCTCCTTCTATCTCTTAGTGACCTCCCTGTTATGGCTCGTAATGTCGTCATTTCCGTAGTTCCCAGGATACGTTTTGTTATCGTGGACTCTGCCCTTGTCTCTGCCGCATATGTCATCATTCGTCTGACACAAGTCTTGTATATGCGTATCTTGCTTTTAATGCTCATATGCTTATTTCTCCATATGATATTCCTAATGTATCCGGATATTATGGAGACCTTCGCTGCTGGGTCTCTTACCTCCTCTAAGTTTCTGTTGCTCGTGATATTTGCTCCTAGATATTTGGACCGCTTGAGTAAACCGATGTGCCGTTGACGCTAAGACTCTCCGCCTAGGTAAAATCTAGAGCTGGTCCGAAGCCCAGATAAAAGGAGAGGGTTCGGGGTGAAGCTAGCAACCTACCATCGGTTAAAAACAATAAATCGCTCCTAGAAATAGCAATATAAAAAAAACTATTATACAAGTACAAAGTATTAATAAAAAGAGGAAGAAGTAGAAGATATTTGAATCGCATAACACAATTTTTATGATTTTGTTATATACAGCTAACTTGCATCGTCTTGGCTCCTTGAAGATGATGAATGATCCGGTCTTTTGTACCGAAATAGTCATGTTAAGTTTGTCTGTCGTCTTTTTAAATCTGTACAGCATCCTTTGTAAGACGTCCTCGTCTTCTGGCATGATGACTACATCGTCGGCGTAGCATATTATTTTTCTTTTATCTTTTCCTAACTTGATTCCTTCTCCAGCTGTTTTCACCTTCTTTATTTTTTCGTCCACGATCAGGTTGAAATGGATCGGGCCGCCCTGTCTTATTCCACTTGTTATCGAAATTTTCTTCGTTGTCATATTTCTAGTTCTTATCCTCGTTGTGTTGTTGATGTTGAGTTCCTATATTATTTGTCTTATTGCTCAGTTTAATCCTCTAGCTCTCAGGATCTATAGTACGTTTCCAAGCTTTTCTTTGTCAAACGCTTGCTGGAGATCAACGAAGCCCATATGTATTTGTTTTTAGACAATGTAGGAAACAAAAGAATTGTTACGGACTTTTCTTAGGCATTGTACATAATACTYAGATATTCTACAGAATGCCAAATTCTATTTAGACAATCTAGAGAAGAATACATTATCGGGCAACAGGCACACACATACTATACCCTGCCCACCAAACACACAAACAAAAGCTATTATGGAGTACAGTAAAAAACTAATTTTTATTTAACACAATTTAACATTTTAAATTTTCTGCGAATTTTTGTGCGCGGGTTTTAGTGCGCAAGTTTTTGAGACTGTGCACACCGCTACACTATGCGAACTTCTATAAATTGAAACTTACTCTATGCCGATGTGTTAGAATGTAGGACCAACTGTTACTTATCGTAGTAAAAGTTTATTACACTATATGTAATGATATTTATAATGATTACTATTGAAAATCTGTATCTTTTGTTCCATATCAAAGCGAAGGGTAAGCAAGTTTAGAGCAACATGTTTCATATCTGTATTCTATTGAAAATCATTCGAAACGAATCGAAGATGTATTTCTTACTTTGCCGGTTTCTCATTTGTCATTCTACAGAATGGATAGGAAATGTGAGAATTATTAATACTTTTTCTACATTGCCAGTTAGTTTTAGGCATTGTGACCAATGCCGGATATTCCACTTTTTCTATAACATATACAGGTTATACATATTGAAATTGAATTAATTCACGTCCATTAGTTCATCTTTTTTTATTTGAATGACCATGTGAGTTCCAAAAGGCCTATAGTAGCTAAAATATGATAACAATTATCTAGTAGAAACGTTATCTAAATGTCGTATAAATATAGCATTAATTGTAATACTATGTCGGGTTGTAGAAACTGTTTGGTCATTATTCATTGAAAGATTCAAATTTTCACGTAAGAAGTTAATGAGAACATCCGAATTTTTTCAGCTGAAATAACATTAAAATCTCCACTAATCATCGGTAACCTACCTTTACCTTTACCTAAATATGCCCCTTTCCAATTGTTGTGTACAGAAAAAGTGCCCATTTAGAGAAATGAATAATATCTTCAATTTTTTGATTTGAAGAAATATAAATTGCTATCGACACAATTTTTTTACCATCTTCTGTTTTACGCTACGCTATACAAAAATCACCCACTGATTATATCGCTGAACTAGCAAAGTCGGACTGTCTCACAATCATGTCGATAGTAGCGGTCACAATGTTAGTTATATCATTCTAATTGTGATAGATAGCAATTCCTTCAGCTCGAACATCTGATCGTTTGTAATGAATTACACAATTAAAATTTAGTATACCAACAGATTCATTATCATATAACTAAGTTTTACTCAACATTAAAATATGAGATTTTTGTATAATTAAATCAACCAGATCACCGGAGTGAGCCTGCAGACTTTGATAATTGAAAATATCAAATTGATGATAATTGTTATGCTCCAAAGATACGCTAAAACCATACCAATTTTTGTAACGATAATCACAGGCTAGGACGATGGTCTAGAAATACAGTAAATAAAATTTCATTCTCAGACGACTGGTATGCTTGTGCAATAATTTTTTTTTCGCAGACTAAACGCCTTACAATGTACTGCGATTTCTTGTGCTAAATTCTTTCTTTTAGATACATTCTTGTAACAATAGCAATAGGCATTAAACTTCTCTGCATTAGTTTTCGGAATCTCAAAAACTAAAACAAAAATTCAAATGTATACTGATACTGGTGAAAAAGCTGCAAAAAATTATAATTTAATAAGAATTATTGTAGAAAATAATTTATAAATAACTAAGATGCGTACTTTTTTCGATTTTTTTTTATAGAATATTAATGCAAATGGTTTCTTTCTAGAGTGAATAAAACGGAGATTGTGTCTTCCAATATCTTTCATGATCTCAGTGTCGTCGACTTTTTCTTATCGTTGTTGAAAACAATGCGCTATCTCTTCCAATAAAATGATTGATCATCTATGCGGAGAGAATAAGTTTTTTAATGCTTTGGATAAATATTTTTTAAAAGAAATATAATATTTGTTTATTATACAGAAGCAAGATTATTATTTTTACCTTTTAACAGATTCATGTTTTGCTTATTCCTTGTAACTGCAGCTGCATTCTATTCGCATAATAATTCACATGGAATCCTTATGAAGGAAACATTAGTTAAAAGAAATCTCGATATCTCAATTGGAAAATGAAATTTATATGCATAGATCCAATGCTGGATTGGAGTCTTTTTCTTGGGTATGTTACAGTTTTTGATTGGAACAAAAAATGTAGAGCCACTTACTTACAAGTAGATAAAACTATTTAAGAAAGTAGTTTATGTATGAAATATAAAAAATAGAAACAGAGCCTCATAAATTGAATTAAAAAATAATATAATACATATTTTTTACTCGGTAAAGTATTTGAATTGAATTTTAAGCTATTCTGTATACTATTGTTTGTTATATATATAATATCAGGATGAAGAGAACGATAGTAATTAATCGGTATTCTTAGATTTAAACCAGAAAATTGTCTGAAAATGATGTCTGAAAATCTTTTAGAATCATGTAGAGGTTTATTACATCTTTTAATCGTAAATAACTATTATATATACATATAAAATTTACCCTATTTTCATTATTGTGGAGTGTGTACAATTAGCATTATAGGGCCGATAACAGGCCGATTTAAGTTGCGTTCTATTAACGATTTTAGATGGCCCAAACAAAAATATTCGCTATAGCCTAAACAAATAGAAAAAGAGAAATATCCACTTCTTTTCTCACTCGCACTCGCATTCACGACCGAGAGACCCCAATATAACGCACACTAGCTCGCTCGCGTGTAAAGMYYAACGAAGAGGCGTGGCTTGCCCTCTCTCTTACATTTACCTTTCACCTTTATTTTCATGCTTATTTTTGCAAATACGAAGATACACTTTACAACAATTTTTATATATTTTTCAATTCTCTACAACTTTTGTTTGAATCTTTTTTCGATTAAATGCCTAGATTCTAAGATATAACTTTTTTACCCTTTTTTACCCTCTTTCTCAAAGATATCTTGATCCAATTGCAAAAAAATTAGCACCATTCGATACAGCGTCGTCGAGTTACCATTATATCAAGTTTTTGGCGAAGAAACACAATTAGCTCAGTTTTTATTTAGTTAAGGAGACTAACAGGCAGATGATGTCGCTTATAGGCGACGCTCGTAGCGAAAGGGTTAATGCCGAGAGGCTGTCGCCTGACGAGCCAAATAAAGTGTACTATTTAGTACTGACTAAGTATAAAAAATATTGGCCTTATTTATAACTATTCTCCTATCCTCTTTCCCACCAAATATACAATCTCGAATCACACATGACGGCAATTTCGCTCACGATAAAAAACACTGGAGTACCGATCAAGGCGTCGGTCGTCAACAAGAACCCTAAATGAAATATTTAAGTTTAAAAATTCCCAGCATACCTGCTCAATATTGTAATAAAATGTTATTAGAATATATATCAAAACATTATGAAATCAATAATATTACGCACAAAAGTAATATAGTTAATAATTATAATTATATAGTACTTATCAAATTAATATGAAATGAATATTACAACGAAAGTAATATAGTTAATAATTATAGAAATAAAATAACACACAATAAATATTAAAAATTAATTTTTTTTGTAACGTCAAAGTTCATTAGAACGGTGCAAACTGGTTATATTGTAAAACCGAACACCTTCGAATGACTATTGACGAATAAACACGTTGACTGTTGCATAGCTCGCTACAGCGCAGTGTAGATGACTAAAAAACGCAACTTTAATTGTGATGCATTTGATCATCCTAGTACGAGGTGCCTTACGAAAGAGTTTGGGAAGAAATGTCTGATGAAAAATGTTAAGACAAATAAAACACGTGCTGTGACGC
This sequence comes from Polistes canadensis, assembly GCF_001313835.1. Classification (NCBI taxonomy): domain Eukaryota; kingdom Metazoa; phylum Arthropoda; class Insecta; order Hymenoptera; family Vespidae; genus Polistes; species Polistes canadensis. Next base: position 43,477 of record NW_014570096.1, read on the forward strand.
AGCCCAATCCGAGGAAGTATTAGCTTGGTGAGTATGAAATGTCGGATTCTTAAGTAAATATACAAAACTGCATATTTATTTTTCAGAACGTGTTTATTTAATCAAAGTATAGTCTATTTGCTTTAATACATTTTTCTTAACGAGATTTTAATAAATAGGTTACTRTCTGAGAGAAATTCTGATCTTTGACATTAACCAATTGTGACAAAGATTKTGTCAGACTGTCTTTATTTTCGTACTGTTTAACTCGTAGAAACGTATTCACACGAAACAGATCGCTCACACACGCAGCATTAAAAGAGCTTACAACAATGGTAACAGTTGATGAAAACCATTCCCAATTTTAATTTGAGATTTTTCAGGCTTTAATTTGAAAAAAGAAGTTGCATTTTGGCACTGACTTCCTAAAAATAAAAATTTTAACGCTAAGAAGAGACTTCCTCTATAATGACCCATACAACGTGGTAAAGATAGAAAAAGCGGTAATTACAATTGTGAGTATAAGACGAAGAAACTGTGTTGCAGAAGATTGGATGTCTGGTAGCAGATATGAAAGAAATTGTCAATCGATAAATCGAGAAATGAAAAAGCCAAAACATACGACGAAAAACGAACTATCTCGTCCAAAAGCTCTTATCAGCGATTTGTCAGATGCAGCAACAGACCAGTAATGCAATCTAAAACGACTCGGAATAAATAAGGACTCTAAACATACATAGTATTTAAAGTTTAATCCTGGAGAATAGAAGATATAATAAGTTTTACAATAATTATAAAAACGATTAGTCCAAG
>NW_014570097.1:0-2412 GCF_001313835.1 Polistes canadensis
TAGATAGTTTTTTGAAACAAAAAGAAATAATAAAAATAAAATTCTGTGAAAATAAATTACGTTATTTGTTGACCCAATAATCAATGACTTTAAATATCAAAATATTTCACCCAAAAAATTCTAAAGTATTTTAACAATTTGGATAAAACCAATGATTCTTTTTTAATCATTTATTACAAATAATAATTCTCGTATATATTTCAGGAACGTACAGACAAACAGACAGACAGTTTCGTTATTATCAAACTGCAAATAAATCTAACTCGTTATATATTTATTATTTTTTTTTTTTTTTAAAATAGGCAAAAATATAAATGCTAATGGATTAGACACCATTTTATTTATTAAATTATAATGCGTTTTAATATCGAATTGCAACATACTAGAATAATTTTTTAAAAATAAATATAACTCTACTTCGAGGATAAATATTTTTTTTTTATCGTATAAAAAACAACGTAAACATTTATCTCACGGATATTCGTGCATACGATGTTCCATCAAATCGTATCGTGTGTAAATTATGAAATTATGAATTATCTAAAAGTTTGATAATATATGCAGGAAAAAGTAAGATAATTATAATAATAAACGCCCCATAGAAAAGATTTATGATAACACACACACACACATTGAAAATACGAAAAATTAAAGTTGTATTTAATCTTTAAAAAAAAAAACAATTTCAGAAAAAATAATTTATGCGAACACATTCAAAGACATTGGTATAATATAATACGTGTACAGTAAATATTATATATGTTTTTAATTTTAATTTAATTTAATAAAAGAAAAAATTGTATACGAGTATCAGAAATTAAAAAAGAAATATGAAAACAGAAAACTAATAATTATTAAAAATATTACCGCGTTCGCATAATAGTAGCAATTAATATAAACGTAAACCCACACCACCATAATCTAGATTACGATATTGCTGCCAGCTGTTAATTATTGAAGCATGATTCATGTCCGTTGTGATACGAGAAATACACGAAAAGAATATTCAACGTTCGACCTAATTCGTATTACGAATCCTTTTTTTTTATTATTAACAAATAAGGAAATTAAATTGATATGACACCGATTTTGTTATTTTCAATTTTTATACACTTTTATGGGCCCATCAGGATTAAACACTGTGCAAACAATAAGACCCAATATTCAATCATTTCCAAGAAAACAAAATGTGAAGTTTTATGTGCATTTTTATATATCAATTCATATAATATTCAATATAAAAATATATTGTTTATTGTTTAATTTAAAAATACAAAAATTGTAGACGATATATACAGTATAGGGTGGAGGATTAGAAAGTTTTGAGCATAATAAACTATGATTGGTCGAAAATTTTTGAGTCTACCAATAAGAGGATCGAAAAGTTCTGAGTCTACCAATCAGAGGACTGAGAAGTTTTAAACCTACCAATAGGAGGACTGAAAAGTTCTGAGTCTACCAATAGGAGGACTGAAAAGTTTTGGGCCTAATAAACGCATTGCAAAGGGTTGAAAAATTTTGTCAGGGTTTTTTTTTCATTATAGTCGAATAAATAGTAATATTTTTTATTTATCGTTTGGACGATTATATTTCAGATAATAAACTATCCTAGGTTATACTTTTGTCATTGGCAAAAAGAATACTAAATTATTCAAGATGTAAGACTATATTAATGAATACGTATCTACTAAAAATTTAATCGACGTGTATTGTGTACTTCTCTTATATTCTATTATCTTATCGATATATGTACAGAATAGGTCAAAAGTTGCTACGTCATTTAAAAAAAAAATCAATAATTTTTTGCTTAAATTGTTTGCCCGATTTTCAGGCTAATTATTATTATTATTTTAATTACCATTTATATTGATCTACGAAATATATTTGAATGAAATAATAAATGTAAGATTTTTGAAATTTTAACTCCTAATTCGTATATTAAAAAATATCGTATAAAAATTTGTGAGATACAAAAAAAAAAAAAAAAGAGAAAAAATTGGTTATAGCTGATTCGTACAAAAATGTCACGTTTTGTCAGAGTAATACATTGCTGACTATTTACTATTTATTGTCGACTATAACCGGTGAGTTTTTATTTCTTTATTTCCCTTTTCACTGTTCTGTTAGTCGATATTATGTTCTTTACGCGCATAAGTATTTAATCCTATTATTATTTAGAAAGGATTACCAACGTCGTAATATTGATTAGTCCGTCTAACATTTTATCCGTTAAATGAAAAATAAATGAATTTTAGTTTTCCGTGGAAAATAATTATCCAAAAGAATTTATAATTGTATATAATTAATATAGATAATAATTTAATAAATGTAAAAATAAAGAAAAAATTCAATATTTCCTTGATAATTAAAATAAAAACAAACAGAATGTTTCTTAATTAGTAATATTATTCG
>NW_014570097.1:4157-6098 GCF_001313835.1 Polistes canadensis
GTTTTTTCATTTTTTTTTTTTTAATACAATAGACAAAGAAATATTGAAACAATGTAAAATTGTATAAAATATGAAATGATAATAGAGATAGAAAACAAAAAAAGAGAAATCAAAAAGATTATTTATAGATAAATGTTCAAGAAAAAGAAAAAAGAAAAAAAAATATTGAACCAAATTATTTCCAACGATTATCATAATATTCTCATCAATTTTACATTACAAAATTACATACAAAAATGTATAACACTTTTTCATTTATTTAATTTATTTCATAATACACGTTCTTTTTTTTATTATTTTTTTAATACAATAGACAAAAAAATATTGAAACAATGTAAAATTGTATGAAATATAAAATGATAATAGAGATAGAAAAAAAAAATAAATCAAAAAGATTATTTATAAATAATTAAAAATCGAATATGAATATGCGATGTTGATGAATTATTCTCAAGGAAAATGTGTATACATATACACTTCCTATTTCAACAAGAAGATATCGATTAAACATAGTTGAACTTGTTCGCCTTTCTTTTCTTTACCTGTGTCAATGTTAAGAGGGTAAAAGTGTCATTTTGAAAGCTTGTCAGAAGACTAACAAAACGAGGACGTTTTATATAAAGGATAAAAAGGAAACCTTGAAAGATATATCAAATCTACATCTAACTTTAGTTGTTTTTTTTTTTTCCCATTGTATTCCTTATTCTGAAAAGCTTCAACAATTTGTTTTTTTCAATAATTATACTAACAATCATTAATTTTCCTAATATTGTTAACTCGTAGTTGTTAATGTTTTTATCGATTACAATAAAAATTAAATAAAATTTGTAATTAATTCTAATTACGATTAAAATACCTGAAATTTGTCAAATATTTATCAAATAATAACAAATGAGAAAAATAATATAATTGTTTAATTAATTTAATGATAAAAGTATATATAATATTGAAATTAAATGAACATTTCGCGTTAGTAAATGACAATAATAATATTCCGTATAAATGTATAAATAATTAATTCCTAATATTGTTAACCCGTAGTTGTTAATGTTTTTATCGATTACAATAAAATTAAATAAAATTAATAATTAACTCTAGATTCGATTAAAGTATGTGAAATTTGTCAAATATAATATTTATCAAATAATAACTGATGAGAAACAGTTGTGTGTCAATTTCAAAGAAATGGCAAAGATACACAATTTACAGCATTGCATTCTCTGACATTTTCTGCACTTTACATTTGATTTTTATTACTCTACAAAGTATTCTACGCGTAGACAAAACAGTGTACTTTAATATAATATAAGTATCATTAAAATCTGTTCACACTTTTAGTATAAAAAATATTTACTAAAACTTTTCAAAGAAATTGTAAAGATGCACAATTTACAGCATTGCATTCTCTGACATTTTCTGCACTTTACATTTGATTTTTATAACTCTACAAAGTATTCTACGCGTAAACAAAAGAATGTACTCTAATCTAATATAAGTTTCATTAAAATCTATTCACTTTCAGTATAAAAAATATTTACCAGAACTTTTCAAAAAAATAGCAAAGATGCACAATTTACAGCATTGCAATCTCTGATATTGTGTGATCGTATGGCTGCGTGTGTCTATGTCTGAGAATGTATTCTTTTCAATATTGTTTAAATAGTAATTAGATATTCTATAGAATATCAAAGTATTATGTTCAATGCTTAGGAAAAACTATAAGAATTTTTCAATTTCCGACTTCATCGGAATGCTGTTTGCATTGATGAGAATGCCAAGGAATTACTAGCAATGACTGATTTCCAGTTATAACAGTAACATATACATATAACATAACAAAGAAAATTGAAACAACAGTAACAAGCATTTAGTTATCTTTTAAACGATTTGTTTATGCGAATAGAGTTAAGTGGGGGGTGGGGGAGGGGGGTGGAGGGGGCT
>NW_014570097.1:7539-16450 GCF_001313835.1 Polistes canadensis
CATTGCTATTCAAATATCCCGCGCAATAATTAATTACTATTTTTTAAACCACCTATAGGTGTATATATATTTTTCCACTAAATAAAAAAAAAAACCCCAAAAAATCACTAGGGATATACATATATATTTATTTATACGTATATACCATGCGTCCAACATATTATTCTTCTTATCGTTCGCATAAATTCGAGATAAATAATTATCTAGTTCCGTTGAATACTCGGAAAAAGTCAACCACATTGCACATGCACATAATACACGCGCGTACACGCACCTACACATATATATATATGATACTAACACAGGAGAAGGAATTCTTTTTTTTTTCCTTTGTCCCATCCAACACATTATTTCACACGAGGATGACGAAGTAATTTGACACGCGGTTCTTTCTACCTAACACAATAAGCCAAGAAAGTATATACTATATATATATATATATATATATATAAATGCTATGCACGTATACACATACACGCAGATGGTTTGAAAATTAGTTAAACCTTACGACAAACACACTATTTTATTTGAAATTAACAATTACATTTATTATTTATACAAAAAAATAAAAAATAATACTCGATACTTTCCAAACCATCCACATAAGTATACATATTACAAACTCACATACACACACACATATATCAAACACGTATATATATATATACCTGTTCTTAAAAAAGAAAGGTCTCTAACCGTATCAACAAGTAGCTTTTATAACTATATTAGCTAAACACATACACACATATCTAACAACGTGACACTTAACACAACATAACACACCTACTTAAATCTAACACAAACACACACACATATATATATATATATATATATATATATATTAAGAAATACAAGGGCGCATGTGTCACGTTCGTATAAAACGTTTCGCGGTAAAGAAGATTCTAGTACCGGTAAAGAAATACTTGTGCGAAACAATTCGAATACAAATTGATCGATTGTGATTGGTCGGAAACTGAATATGATTTCCACCATACGATCAATTTCCCGCGAAATCTCATTATTTCAAAATAAACAAAGGAATTGACGTTTTATATCCATATCTATATCTATATCAATCTCACACAACACACATCACACAAATACACACTAACAAACATACATATAGACACACACATACACATTCTTCCAATCTAATTCTTTCTCTCTCTCTCTCTCTCTCTCTTTATCTTTTTCTTTTCAATCTGATTCTTTCTCTTTCACACACACATGCATATACATTTATATATATATATATATATAGAAAGAAAGGTTGAGTAATTTCGTTCTAACGTTTACTCACCTTTGTTCCAAATCGATTCCTCGTTGCGAGCCGTTCCTCTAGACAGCGTGTTTCAATGAAATGAAAAGAGATAGATACAATGTAGCGTGTGTGTGTGTGTGTGTGTGTGACTAAAGATAATTTGATTCTTCCTTCTTCTCTTTCTCTTTTTTCTTCCCTCTTTCTTTCTCTTTCTCTCTCTCTTTCTATCTTTATCTTCTGTTCTTTCTTCTTCTTCTTCTTCTTCTTCTTCTTCTCTCACTTTTTAATGCGAAAAATCATTTCTAATATTATTCAATTATTACCGATTAATTTCCGCCTTATATTTTTTTTCTATTTTATTAATTTTTTTTTTTTTCTAAACAATGAGAATCAAAGTTCTCAAAGGGGGGAAAAAGCTTTGGATTTTTTTTAGAACTTTTCCCGTTCTATTTTTATGAAATATTAATTAATACGATGGATAAAAATAAAAACGTGGGGTAGACTGGGTTGGTGGGTGGGAGGGTGGGTTTTGGAGGGGGGTTAAATAAAAATGACTTTTCTACGAACGCGTGTTGTACATACTACTACCATCGTCAACAGACCGGTCTGAACTGGTCGGCTTAAAGAAGAAGCGTTGGTCGCCGGGCGCGACTTCCCTTGGGAAACATTCTCTCTCTCTCTCTCTCTCTCTCTCTCTCTCTTTCTCTCTCTCTCTCTTTCTCTCTCTCTCCTTTTCTTTTTTTCTCTCTCTCTCTCTTACACGCTTACATTCTCTCGTTCTCTCACTCAATTCTTTCTCTTCATCTCACTATTACTCTCTCTTTCTTTCTCTCTCTCTCTCTCTCTCTCTCTCTCTCTCATTCTTTCTTTTTCTTTTTCTACCTTTCTTACACTATTTCGCATACTATCTTTCTCTCTCTCTCTCTTACATGCTTACATTCTCTCGTTCTCTCAGTCAATTCTTTCTCTTCATCTCACTATTACTCTCTCTCTCTCTCTCTCTCTCTCTTTCTTTCATTCTCTCTCATATTCTCTTTTTCTCTCTTTCTTTTTCTTTTTCTACCTTTCTTATACTATTTCGCATACTATCCTTCTCTCTCATTCTCTCATTTTCTCTCTCTTCTTTTCTCTTTTACTTTTTCTATTTCTTTCTACGTTTCTTACACTATTTCGCATACTATCTCTCTCTCTCTTTCTTTCTCTCTTTCTTTTTCTATTTCTATCTTTCTTACATTATTTCGCATACTATTTCCCTCTCTCTCTCTCTCTCTCTCTCTCTCTCTCTCTCTCTCTCTCATACTCACTCTTTCTCTGTTTCTTTTTCTTTTTCTATCTTTCTTACACTATTTCGCATACTATCTTTCCCTCTTTTTCTCTTCTTCTTCTTCTTCTTATTTTTCTTCTCATCTTTCTGTGTAACTTCCGTCAGGATTGGCACTCGTAAAAGAAAATTACTCGTAAAGAAAAAATATAAAAAGAAATAATATACGTATATATATGTATGTGTATATATATATATATATATGTATATGTATTCGATTAATTGACAAGAATTTTAATTAATAATACAAAGTATCTCGTTGTTTGTGCTAGCTCATTAAATTATTTGAAATTAATTATTAATTTATATAGTTTTTCTTTTTGGTTTTTTGGTTTTTTTTTTTTTTTTTTAAGAAGGAATGCGCGATAAATACACAAACAAAAATTGCTTTTCTATTCTTGTTAGATATTTACGCGTGTGTGTGTGTATGCCAGTGTATATGTGTGTGAGTGTGTGTCATGTGCGTCGCATATGTATAGAATGTAGCCATTGAAAAGGGCATTGAAATTCTAAACTCCTTTTATCTGATTGGTTAGATCGTCCCAGTCACTTTGGAATGTGAACATATATTTTCATGCCTTTTTTTTTTTTTTTTTTTTTTTTTTTTTTTTTTTTTTTTTTTTTTTTTTTTTTTTTTTCCCAACCTACCCTGATCACCGACCGATTTTACAAAAATATTATTTATCTTGTTACAATATATATAGATATTAAAAAGAAATTAATACAAATTCGAATATAAATTTATTGAATTTATTTTGTCGTTGTGTGTTAATATTAATATTATAATAATTGTTGTTGTTTCGTTTGAGATTTTTTTTTATTTTTATGTTTTAAATATTTCCGATGATTCTTACGGATATTATTAAATGTTTTTTTTTTAAGTTAGTAGATATGTGTTATTATTTTTTTACACGGAATATTTTTCTTTTCAACACACGCGTAAATAATAAATACATCGTATTCAATCATGCGTCTCGAAATATTCTTTACGAGTGAAAATGCGATCGTGAAATTGCCATAAACGAAGAATTCACGAGTAGTATTACCACGCGTTCACATACATATACATATATGTGTATATGTATATATAAATACGTATATTATTCTGTAACTGTTGATGATAAGTATGCGAAGTGCCAAGAAATAATTTGTTTTTTGTTCTCTCTCTCTCTCTCTCTCTCTCTCTCTCTCTTTCTTTCGCATAGTATTTAAACCGATTTATATATATAATTTTTTTTCTCTTTCTTTCGCAGTATTTATAACCGATTTATAATATACGTATCGTACTTTCGCGAATCGTTTAAATTAATTTGTTTTTCTATACTTACAGGAAGCAAATAAAAATCAAAGTTTTTAATACGTATAATTTGTGAATGTATCGGAATATAATTAGGATAAATTCTTAAAAAGAAATATTATTAGAAAATATTTTTAATATCATTTTCTTTTCGTTTATATAACAAATACTTTTTTTTAATTATCAATCGTATAATTTTTGAAATACCAGTTATGAGAGAAAAATCTTTAAAAATTAAATAAACAATTATTCTTTTTTTTTACTTGTATTCATGTACGTATTTGTATGATACTATAATGCAATGTACTTATATTTAAAATTGTTTAAACATATATACATTTGTTTAAACACACCTGCTGATATATACTTTGAATAGAAAATAATTTTCATATGTTTTTCTATTTTATATGATTTTAAATGAATGCTTTCAACTTGATATCGTTATCATGTGTTGAAATATAAACTAAAAATGTTTCGATATTTTACAATGTTTTTTAAGTATATTTTCTGTATTTTTCTTTATTAATAATCTTTAAATATAATTAATAATTTAATTTAATTAATAATATTTAATATAATTATATAATAATTTAATTGAATTAATAATTACATTAAAATTCAAATCTTTCCAGAAGCAATTACCTGGTCAATTTTATTTTTTCTCAATATAATATTTACAATATTTAATATTCTATTCATTGCAAATAAAATCCAATTCAAATACCGTTTACCATAAATTATTATATATTGTAATTCATTTCTTTCATTTATTTAACAATAAGTAATATCATATTCGTATTTTATTCTCATCATTCTTTCACATTCCTGGTATTCAATAATAATATTCGATTTACTTTTTGAAAAGAATTCTAATCGTAAACATTCTTTCAACTGTTATTGACGTGCAATGCAACAACGATACAAAAAAAACTTACTTATAGCTTTTGTTTTTTTTTTTTTTTTATTTATTTGCATAATAGTTTTTTATCTGTGTTTTATGGATAAGGAAAATCATCGTTGCGGTCGTCATTAAAAATTTCAACTAAATTCATTTTCATTTGCAAACACTTGTATATACAATAATTCCTCAACGATTTTTAATTATCACAAAGATATTAATATTGTATTTATTTATTTATTTATATTTCATCTAAACGTTATTACGCAGCTAATCGTATTTTATCGTTGAATTAATGAAACAAAAACTAACAAAAATCGCGAAATAAAATCAGTGTTGTTAGCCATGTTTAAAAAATTTGTTTTTTCCGAACAAAAAGACTAATTTATTATTTTTTATTTCGATTTTAAATGTATACTCATCGTCATATTAAAAATAAGAAACCAATATTCGTGGATTTATCATTTAAAATAAAAGATAACACTTGATTTTTTTTTTATCTTAATTACTTACTTAATAATTTCGTATGATTTTTAAATGATAACAACGATTCTAATCGTTATTATTTTGTTTTCTATTTTCAAAAGATTATTTCAATAGTATGAAAAGTGGAAACAATGTTTTTTAAATTAACTACGTGTAACGTTGTAAAAAAGTTGTAAAATTAATTGTAAAATCAATGTTTGTTCGATTTAATTAAAATAAATTTTAATATAGGAGACCAATATTCCGCGTATTCATCATTTAAAAAATAAAAGATAACTTCATTTTTATATATTAATTACTTATTTAGTAATTTCATATGATTTTTAAATGATAACAATGTTTTTTAAATTAACTTTACGTGATAAAACAGTTGTAAAATTAATTATAAAATCAGAGTGTTCGTTCGATTTAATTAAAATAAAATTTAATATAGGAGACCAAAATATTCGTGTATTCATTATTTAAAGTAAAAGCTAACTTAATTTTCTTATATTTATAATTTTAATTAATTTAATTTTATTTAATATTAATATATATTATATTAATTATAAAATTCAATCTTTCTTTAATTTTATTAAAGTAAAATTGAATGGCATAGTAGAGTCGGTGCATGATCGCGATAAGAAACTTTAATGATTGTTGCATCGTTTTAAATAATATTAAAAAATCGTGAATTATAGAAAAACGTTCGTAAAATTAATTTCAATCCCATCGCTTTTCGTGAATTATTTTTACAATTTATATATTAAATTTATTGCAAGCAATACAGTGAATTGTATTAAAGTTTGTTCGTATAAAGTAATTATTGTTTTATTTTAAAACAATTGTACAGAAGACTGTTCGTGTATTAAAATCAGTGCATCAATGAAGAAATGAAAAATAAAATTGACCGAGTTTCAGGATTAAAATAATGCATGAAACTTTTGTATTTGTATTGACTACATGCAAAGCAATCATTAACACTACATTTACGAATATTTTGTTAATGCAATTAATTAATAAACTATTTTTTTTATAATTAGTATTTCATTCGCGGTAAGTATTGATAAAAAATCGAATAAATTATACCAGAAAAGTATATAACAAATGTTTTACATGTATTGTTTCGTATTTAGTTTATTTAATTCTGATTTATATTTTGACATATAATTTTAATTATATTATAAATAAATGAGCAAGAAGACACAAACCCATTCGCAACGGATAAATTCTAGCAGTTAAATGGTAGCTCAAAGCTCAATTCTTTTATTGAAACAACCAACTTAATTAAACAACAAGTCGTCCATGATTTTGTTTAATTTTAAAAAATTTTTTCAATATCTTAGAAACTTGTTGAAAGTCATAAATGACTTTGTAAATTTCATAACTCGCTTAGATCAATAAGAAAACTTTTGTATATGTTAATCAATTTTTAAATTAGAATTTTTAGCTTTTAATATACTAATCTATCATTTCTCACTTTTATACTTTCTGCGTTCTCATCAATGCGTGTACTCAGATGTTACTCGTATGGGTGAGAAACGATTAGTATGAGTTTAGTTTTCATTTTAACAGATATACTTTGCATCTGTATGTGTATGATTTGTATATAATGATAGTTGTAGTAAATTAATTGTGTGTGTGTAATAATTGATAAATTATTATAATGTAAAATATATAATATGAATTAAAAAATTAACTCACATCATTTTTTTAATTTCTAATCATACACACGTAACTATTTTGAATTTTTATTTCAACATTCATAGAAACTAATTAAATTTATAATGTTTTTTAAATTTTTTTATATTTTTTTACAGGTACTAAAAAGTTATCCAATATTGTTGATATTTAACTTTTATATTACTTTAACAAAAACAAAATTTAAACTGTACGCAATCATTACATCCTAACGTCGTATTTTTTCGTTCATTGTAAATTAAAATCTACGGGTGAGACCCTTGAAATGAAGCTAAGGGTAGTCCCTTTGAAAGGGGCTTTTGGGTGAATTAATTTTAATAAATTTTGCAATCGCAATTGAAGCTCTGAAAATCAAAATTTATAGTTAAAGCAAGTTGTAGCATACTTCTGTTTATATATTAAATATTAAAAATAAAAAATATACTAAATATAAATATTATAAATAAATAGAAATATACTAATCATTTAAAAAATTCAATTATTTAAACTACGTATCCCCAAAATTTTGGAATCGTGCTACTATTTTTATAAACGCTTTAATTATTAATAAAAAAATTATTCAAATGATGTTACCACAAACTTATAAACTATATGAAAAATAATATAAAATGCAAACGAACAAATATCACGTTGAATTCTATCTTTCAAAAAATACATTTCATCGCGATAAGTTTTATTTTTACAGAAGTATACTAATTGCGTTAATACCTATAAAAAAGAATATATATATATATATAGCATTAAATGTAAAACTAAACAAGGTACAATATTTATAAATAATCATTTAAACAATTAATTAAAATCGATTAAACGTGTCTTGAATTATTTATGTTAATTTAATATACCATAAGAAATAAAATGAATTTAAATTAATAAAATTTAAACTAAAATTGTAACGTGTAATTAAATAATTCATTCAATCAATCATTTCATTCATATGCTTACGTTGTACCATATATATTCTATAGACACCATAAGCAATATTGGTTACCAGATTTCACCATGGGGTGGTTGCTGCGTCGGAGATCTATTTAGATATTAATATATTCCTAAAATTAAAGAAAAGAAAGAAAGAAATACTTGAATGTAAGTATGTAGCTGTATCTTCTACCATTAATTAGTATGATTTCAATGGTGAACGTTTTTCTAAAACGATGGAAAGAATGGGATGATGGCAAACGTCTTTCTGAAACCATAAAAAGAATGAAATTATGGTAAAAAAATTTCTGAAACCATAGAAAAGTATGTGATCTTGTAATCTCGGTTATAGATCTTCTAATTTCAATGCATACACATTATCGAATATGACTGCATAAATCTGTAAATCAAATGAAATTTAATTAGATATCAAAAATTCTGTAATAAAATATTATTTAATTACTTAGTATTAAATGTTTAAACGGAGAGTGAAATCGTTTCGTCTAATTTGTATCGTATTTAAAATCAAAATAAGATGTGTAGTATATTTGAGTCACCTCTCCCCTCCTAATAAACTTAGCTAATTGTTTGGAAATGTTTTTCTATGTATACTTGATAAAAGACTTTCTCGAAATTCGTTGAAGAATATAAACATAGCATATTTTTCTTTTTCTTCATATACATTCAATTGCATGGATCGTTACTACACATAAAAATAAAAAGTAAATACGCATGTTATAAAATAAACTCCTATAAAAATAAAAAACATAGTATGAGAATGTATTGACTGTTAATTTTTTGTTGATGTATTGTTTTATATTTTTAAAAATAAACTTTTATTTATTTCTATAAATCTTTATATTGACTCTTTGATTGATATTTAGAATATAATTATCAAATGTAATCTGGAATTTTTTATAAGCATAATAGAAACGTATATATGCACATTAAAATATATATATTAAATGTATTAGATTGCTAGGAAATTTAGATAATCAATAAGTATATTTATATATATTTATTGATTATTTGATTAAAATTATTAAGAAT
>NW_014570097.1:16457-24984 GCF_001313835.1 Polistes canadensis
ATATATATTGATTATTAGATTAAAATAATCAAAAATAATTGTTAAATTTATCTCAAATTTTGGATAAACTAATTACAATGCATATACATATTGAAACATCATTAATACATCATACTATTCCTAAGAATCTAGAATATGTCAAGCATAAAAATGCTTTTGAAATCATTTTTCTGATAGTTAAATAAATTATATTTTACCTTAGGGCTATGTTCTTCATGCATTGCATCATATCTATTTACATCGAGTGCATGCAATTGTAAAGAGAAGTCTAATGAGATAATAAACATAACCTGAAAAAATTAAAAAATATAATTAATATATAATAGATTGTTTAATTATATATATGATTATTAAAATCTAATATGAAATAAAGAATAGGATGAATTTTCTTAAATGGAATAAATAAAGCTAATAAATAATTATATGTAATAATGTAAATGAAAAGTTAGGTTAAGAGAAAAATGTCACACCTGTCATGCCTGGTCGTTCTTCAACTTTGTGTGTGTGCATATGCATGCATGTATTTACATTAGCAAAGAAATGTTCCGATGTTTTTATTCTTAATTAACCGATGCGTTGAAATTCGTGAAGTTATGATTGTTTTTCATTTATATCCATTAGCACAATGTTAATTAGAATTGTATTAAATTTATTATACGTACATTAATGTAACAAATCCATAGAATTATCGTCTACTCCGAATATTTTTTATTCTCAACATCGTCGTAATCTTTTGACCCCGTCGGTAATAGTAGAATTCTAATTTATTTTACTCTACGTCGGTAATATTTTATATTAAGGTTACCGACGGAAAATATAATTAGATTAGATACTGTTATTACCGACTGTCGATATTTAAAAAATAGAACCCTACTATTACCGACGATCAATCTTTTACAAAGTAGAAAGCTACCGTTACCGACGGTGGATAAAATAAAGATAGATCACTACTATTACCGATATGGTGCTTAGCCGGCTTGCCACTATAGTGGCTTTGGCGAATATCTTTTCCAAGTAGCTTACTTATTCACTGTTTAAATTAAATAATCGTCTTTATAGTCATTCATATTTAGGTTAAATGTTAAAGTTTAAGTATATACAATATATTTTTAAAAATCTTTACGTAAAACATACGAACTTCCTTTATATATGACTGATAATTTTAAAACATTTACATAGTAAAGTACTGCTTTAATATACGGTAACTGTTTAATAACAGACTTCGCATTAACTTTTTTTTGGTATACAAAACAAATTTCAAAGTTTACGATGAATAAATTGATTTCCTTTTTTTTTTTCATATTCACACGAAATAAATGGAAGTAATATTTACAGTGATTCTCACGAAAATATTTGAACACTCTTACCCCATGAAATATTTTATTAATTATAATAGCTTATATACAACGCTTGTTAATAAAATTAATAAAATATTGATTAAAAATATTTCATGAGGTAAGTGTTCAAATACTTTCGTGAATCACCGTATATAATAATAGAAATGTATTATTATTGTGATTATTACGTATAGAAAAAAGCTGAATAGTTCAAAGTTCAACATATTGTAAAGTTGTACGAATAACGAGAATATTTATGGCAGAGAGAAACTCTTAATTTATTTACCAAAAACATAGAATTTTCGAAAACAGTATACAAGATAATCTCACGTACAGTTTCTTAAATACGCTTTGTGTCTAGGAACATGGTCCGATTATTGGTCTAATAATACTGATATAATTACCGCTCAATGATATTTGACAAAAAAATGATTAACGCAAGCGGCTAATTTTTTCCAATAATCTACGACACGAATGGCACGTTTAATTAATACGACACGTTTACTTATATATATATATATTTTTTTTTATTATTATTTTTCTTATTTTTCTTATTCGATCGCTTGTTTCAACTTACGTTAGTATATTTTATTCTTTGTTATATATATATATATTTATTTTTGTCTTTCTTGTGCATACAAAATAAAAGAGAAAAATTATTGAAAAACGTTTGACTGCAACGCAAGTTTTTACACACACACATGTAAAACAATACAATAGTAACGTCGGTTATGGTTATTATTATTGTTGTTGTTGACCGACATAGCAGTTAACGTGTTCAAATATTCTTGAATAATTAAACGTTATATTTATAAAATGATTTTATGAATAATTAACAAATAAATGCAACGACAAATGTATTCAATATTGTACGAAATTATAATAATTATTATTAATCATATGAATGAGAGATAAATCAATGTTAACAAGAAAAAATAAAAATCATTCTATATTATATTATAATTCAAATATTCAATCATTTCTTCGAATCGTAAGTTTCTTATATTTTAATATTATTACTAATTAAAAGATTGACTTTTGTCGTATGATATTTGATCTATGATATTTAAACATAGATGAGGATTGTCAGTTTTTTTGTTAACATTTTTTTTTCTTTTTTCCTTTTTTTCTTACATATTCGTCAAATTTTTCGTTAATCCTCTATACGCCCGTGTAATTTTTTTTTAATAAAATTACGTAATAAACAAATAATTTTATTACTTTTCTTTTTTTATTTTTTACATCTAATTTTCTTCCCCAAAATATGGCACACAACATATATATTATTTTTTTATAATCTTTAATTTGTAACAAATAAAAAATTCTTCCTATAAACTATCAATTTGTTTAGCTCGCGAAATATTTGATTAAACGTAATATCCTTGTATAAATCGTTCATTGTTACATTGTTACGGTGTGGACTGCGTAAAAAAACAAAAAAAATTGTGAAAAATTTATTTTACAATTTATTTAATGATACGCGTAATTTTAATATAAAAAATAAATAGATAAAATTAATTTAATCGAATTTTTTTTTTTTTTTTTTTTTTTTGTAGATACACTAACACAGTCCCCTGTTATAATTATTGAGATTCATATTATTATTATTGATTCCAATTAATATATCGCGATTCGTTTTGTTTAATCAAAAACGTTTGAATTAAAATCAGGCATTATAATAGGATTAAATTTTCTCCTCCCTTTTTTTTTCTTTTTCTTTGTTTTTTTTTTTTTCGTCAATTCTTTGTAAAAATGTTACACAACTTGTTTTGTTTAAAAGTCAGGACACAAATGTTTACGTTTATATATATACATATATATGTATATCACAATGAAATTATTTTCTCAGCAAAGAGACACGTATAATTGGATTATACTTTTGCGTGTATTAGAAAATATCTATTCGTATAATTTTACATACATACACACACATACATATCATACATGCATACATACACACGCGTCGTGCAAATATATAATTCGAGACGAGAAATAATTTTTCTCAACATATTTTCAATCCTATCTTCACAACAATTTTTGTCCTTCCAAAAACGATCACACAAAATAAAAAAATGAATAATTATTAATAAATTATTATTCGTTCATTGTGTCTCGTATAACAAATAACGAATAACAAAATCAAGAAAGATAAATGATTTTTTTATTATAACGATTCATTAAATACTCGTTAACGAAGAAATTTATTGACACTTCGTTAGAATAATTTGATCGTTCAAATCAAGAGAAATGTTTCCCATGCATTTCACATCAATTTTATCACATATATCTGTCCGAGATTCTTACAATATTTATTCTTCATTATGTTATTGTTTAATAAACATTGTTTATTTATATCATCTCGTTTCTATCGTTCTATTTTCATCCCTTTACTTGTTTCTAACTTTCTTTATATTTTATATTTTTATATTACTTTTTTTTTCTCCCTCTCTCTCTCTCTCTCTCTCTTCCTCTTTCTCGCAAAAAATGTTCTGACGTGTGAAAAATTTCTTTTAAAATTTTTCAAATGATAATAACAAATATTTTCTTTATTTTATGAATTGTTTTTTTCTTTTTATGTAAATGATATGACATTTCGTGAACACACAATCGTGATTATTATTTATACGACACCCTCTTTCTCTCTCTCTCTCTCTCTGTTTCTTTCTCTCTTTCTTATTTTATTTATTTATTTATTTATTTATTTTTTTGTATATTAATTCTTTTTAGCATTACTATCTAATGATATTTATGATTTATAATTTTACAGCCTCGAGTTATATATAATTAATAAAATGATTAACGTATATACATGTAACTATATGCTATAGTATAAACAATAAATTATTATTGGAATATTATTCATTTGGGTAACAACAACATCTATCTCTTTGGCATTACATTAATCTATTGCTTTGATATGTACTTCGTTATCTCTACGAATGAAAAGATAAATAAAATAGTTTATTATCCTTTTTTTCTTTTCTTTCTTTTGTCAAAGTTGACAAAAGTAAATAACTTCTTCCGATAGGTAAAATACTTTTTTTTTTTTTTTTACCCCTGTTGTTCGACGTGAAATCATAATTAATGTTACTCTCTTGCGAAAAAATAAATAACAACGATAATAACAAATTAATGCTGAGACCGTAATTATAACTTTTGTTTGTTTGTTTGATATAAGAAAAATAAAATTAAAAAATGAAAAAAAAAAAAAACAAAAAAACAAAAAAATTAAATAGAAAAGTTTTTTTTCGGTAAGAAAAATATCATTTCAATTTAGTATCAATTTCGAAAGAGAAAAACTATCCATCAATGATATTTCGTTGAAAAAGAAATGAAATATAAATCAAATAGTAATCGAAAAAAGAAAATTAATACTAACGTTGTCTTTTTTTTTGTTTTGTTTTTTTTTTCTTGCTTTCCACATACGTTAATGTAATCTCCTTATCTATTCTAAATAAAATATAATTATAGTATTAGGTTTTGGGCAAAAAGAAATTCATTAATTTTTTCGATAAATGGGTTCAATTTTAGATTTATGCTAGTTGGAAAGATGACATTTCACACTAAACAAAAAATTCTATTGCCGATTTTTGTTTGGTAAATTCGATTGTGAATTCTGTTCAGGGTTGTTAAAAATGGAAATAAACGAAGAAAAAATTTGATACATTTTACAGTTTTGCATTGATAAAAGCGAAAATGCAAGCAGTGTTTGTGGTCTCAATGATACTGTAACAACTAATTACGTGCAATAAAAAAAAGTTAAAAAAATCTCTACTGTCAACAATTGGACCGTTTGAAGTTACCGATTGATCAGAAACGTTCAAAATTGGCCAATAGGAGAGGTGTTGTGTTCCATTAAAACAATGTCAAGCTACACACGTCTATAGTAACTCGCCATAAATTCTCGGGATTTTTTTGGAAAGTTTTGATGCATCCACCATAAAGTCCGGACCTGGTATCAAGCGAATACTTTGTTTTTTTTGCATTGAAAAACTTTCTTAGTGATGAAAAATTGACATGAAGAGAACATTGCAAAAATCGATTATCAGAATTTTAGGGACCAAGGGGGGACCAATAGGGACCAAGACTTTTATCAAAAGGGGGACATTTTATGAAGCAACAAATTATAGAACAAATTACCAATTCAAAACATGTTAACACGTTGAACATCACTTAAGGAAATCCTAGTCAGGCCACGCGTGTTACTTACAATTGGAAAAACAGTTGAGTGTCAGTCACCGGTGACTGACGTGGCCTAAACAGAAAGTTCAGTGTCGGTCAGTGGTAACTGACAGATTTCAATTCAGATCAGTTCAGGCCACGCGTGTTACTTACTATTGAAAAAACAGTTGAGTGTCAGTCACCGATGACTGACGCGGCCTAAACTGAAAGTTCAGTGTCGGTCAGTGGTGACTGACAGATTTCAGTTTAATTCAGGCCGCGTCGGTCACCGGTGGCTGACATTCAATTGTATTTTCAGTAATAAGTAACACGCGTGTCCCAATTGGGATTCCCTTAAGAATTTGCATTGCAATCAACGTGTTAAGGAAATCCCAATTAGGCCACGCGTGTTACTTACTATTAAAAAAACAGTTGAGTGTCAGTCACCGGTGATTGACGCGGCCTAAACTGAAAGTTCAGTGTCGGTCAGTGGTGACTGACAGATTTCAGTTCAGTTCAGGCCACGCGTGTTACTTACTATTGAAAAAACAGTTGAGTGTCAGTCACCGGTGACTGACGTGGCCTAAACAGAAAGTTCAGTGTCAGTAACCGATGACTGACGTGTTAAAAATGTGCGTTGTGCTCAATGTGTTAAAAATAAAATCTTTCACGAAGTTCACGTTAAAATAATTGAAATTTCTTTTGCCCTATAACCTAATAATATAATACTATTATAATATATAAATATAATTGGTGGTTCAAGAACAAAGTGACGTGTGAATGAACGATAAAAAACAAATGAAAATAAAATAAAATAAATGGCAGATGGGATCGATGAGAAAAAAAAAATACGTTTACGTCTCTGTATATAAATATTATATGTATGAAAATATACGTGTGTAATATGAAGAAGATCACTTTCTTCCGAGTATGATATTTTGTTTATAAAATGTATAAGGTGGCACTGGCTTAATTGTGTATGATCGTGCCGAAGTTTCATGAACATTCCCGAACAAGAAGTAAACAGAAAAGATTCGGATGGTCTTACGATCGGTAATGGTCAAGAAGTTTCGTGAAAAAACGTAAGAACGCGGGAGGGAGGAGCCGATGTATAAATTAACGACACAAAAAATTTACAGGGGTGGTTTTTAAAGGGCTTTGACGTGTGTGTGTCCGTGGGGTGGTGGTGTATATCTTAAACCCCAGTTGAATAAAATCGGATCACATTACGTAATCTAAAAATTGTGAAACATTTTTCTAACGCTATTTCTATCATCTATTTGATATTCAAATCTTTTATAAGTAGAATTAATTTTGGTGTATGTTAAATTACACACCTTCACACTGAACCCAATCAATCCTACATATATATATATAAAAAACAAAACAGCAACAACAAAAATGATGAATAAATAAAAATAAAAAAAAGAAACGAAGTAAAAACGTTTGTACAATCAAATAATAATGAGATCCCTACGAGATCATTTTTAATGATTCACTTCCTCCGATTGTTCGTTTGTTATTTTTTTCTTTTCTTTTGTTTTGTTTTCGGGTTTAAAAATGATCACCGCAATTCGATGAAACTTTGGGACAATATTTACGTGCAATAATTGAGTAAGGTACGTCATCGTTTAGTTGAACTTTCGTAGATTTGCTTAATTTATTCCAAACGTGTATGGCCTTCGCTTGTTCCAATAATTTCATCGTCGAATTATTTTTATCCTTTTCAAAATATTTCTTCCATTTCTTGTAATGAATCGGATAAAATGTCGAGGGTGGAAATACTTTGAAACCGTGGCAACGTGACACTGACATGTCTTGAGTCTGTTGGAAACAAAGAACACCCCACCCACCATCACCATTAAATTTTTTATCTTGATCGATAGTAAATTATCGGTTGTTAAAGTGAATCGATTTACTTGAACGAATATAGCCAATAAATATATGTGAGAATTCAACAGATGCTGGATTTACGAATTCATTTTTATTATTAAATTTCAAATAATAGATTGTTAATTCGAATTCATATCGATTTCAAAAATTATTTTTCTTATTTTTACACTAATTTATGAAATTTCCAAACTGGTGTGATTGAATTTCAATCAAAATTTCAACTTGATTTTCTTCAATTTTGCAATTTTAGTATATCATTATATTATAGTATAATATAGTATAATATTATAATATATATATTAGTTGAAATCAAATAAATTTATTGCAAGCCTTAAATATTAAGTTATTCGTTCGTTAATTCGAATTCAATTTGATTCCAAAATTATTTTCTTTATTTTTACACTAACTGTAAACCAAAATTTCAACTTGATTTTCTTCAATTTTGCAATTAATATTCTTAAAATAAAATACAATTATTGCAAACCTCAAATATTAGGTTGTTGATTCATTAACTCGAATTCAATTCGACTTAAAAATTATTTTTCTTATTTTTACACTAACCAAAAAGATTCTCTAATTTACGTGTGATCGAATGTAAATCAAAAATGATTAATATTTTTTTATGGTATGGTCTTATTATCAAAATGGGATTATCATTAATTAGTTGATTGTGTTTTCTTGATAAATAAAATACTCACGTATTTGGTAGAACAAATTTTTTGCAATGTCCTAGTTATAACGCCAGGCCCGTTATTACCCCAATCGTTACCGCGAAAATTTTTTTTCAAATCACGAAGACAAGCTTCTGCCATACGACGACCAAGATCGTTAGAACTGAAACCCATAACACCGGCTGCAACATCGTCCCAATCCTCGGCACCAGCAAAATTGGTTAAATTTTCCAATGACCTGTAAAAATATTTTGAAAAAAAAAAAAAAAGAAAAACTATGATAACGAAATTTTCTTGATTATCGTCATAATTACGAAAGGTGGTTTTTCCTTTTCGATATAAATTTTAAAATTCAATCGAAAAAGATACCTTGTTTAACGTATTATACTTAAAATATAATATATGAGAATAATAATTGAAAAGGTGGATTTTAATACGCTTCAAAAATTTATATATTTGATATTT